>NW_010292228.1:0-45236 GCF_000700745.2 Antrostomus carolinensis
AAAAAACCCAACAAAACACCCAAAGACATGAGTTGAATGTGAAATAGAATGGCTGTTTGATCTGAAGTAAATTTACTATTTCTGAAGAATTAATCTACAGTCATCTGAATGTTATTGTCATCAAGTGCAGATCTGTAGCTATGTAAGACTGTTGCAGTATCTGCTATTTTAATAGAAACAGAAAATTAGTAGGCAAAAGTAGTAGGAAAACATGATTGGAATTTGGAAGTAATATCTTTGAATATGCTATTTGTAAGAATGAAATGTGACTTTAGAATCATATGAAAGCCCAGTATGTATGCTTAGCAACTCCAATGCATGTTTAATGTCATGGCAGAATCATATGCTGAGTGATGGATCTTATCAAACACTGTAGTTATCACCTTCCTTCTCAGACAATATACCTAATACCTCCTGGCCCAGCTCCTTAGCTTCAGCTGCTGTTTCTATCTGTCTCTAAGCTTCCTAAAATAGGTTTTATTGAGGTGAGTGGGATTTACTCAATTCAAGATTTCTTTACCTTGTAAAATGCTGTCTGAATCCTGCCTGTGTTTGCTCTTGCTTGGGTGTATTGAGCCGTATGTAATTGTGTCCTTGAGGCTATCCAAAACGACGCTGACTGTGAAGAGCCATGGAAGTAGAGGGTGCATAATGGATAGATGTGACTGAGATTGCCTTGCAAGTGAACGGGTCTTGCTGTCAGGTTCAGGAGCCATGCAAGGTCTATTCCAACAGCATCATTCATCTCTACGATATTGAATTCAGCACTGCAAATCTAGTGAGAGAGGCAATTGTCTGGAATTTTTGAAAGTTTAAGTCAGACAAGTTCTGCTTTCCAAGACACAGATGACAGTTTCTGTGATTTGGTTGGGTCTTAGCCTCTACTGAAATGTACCATTTTTATTATTTTTTTTTTTCTGTGAATACTGACCATTAGATCTCATCTGTCAGAATTTTTTTCACTTTGAACTTAACTCTAGTTTTAGACATTGCTCACCTAAAACATCCTGAATGATAAAAGCAAGGTGTTTGGTTTGTATTCTCTCCTTGTTCATCACCTACAGTTGCTTCAGTTTGGAAAAGCACATTAACTTATTGACAGTATTCCTTTTTACTGTGCTTTATATATCTAATGATAAATGTGACTTCACTCTCACTAGATTAAATAGATTCATTGTCTTTTTCACTTTACATATATCCTAAAAGAGGAAACAAGTAGGTGATAAACAATAAAGACCAGTGAATGAGGAAGCTGAGATGGTTTGCCAGACTATTCTAAGTCGTAACCTTTCAGGTGTGGTGAACTTAAGGAAAGAATAATACAAAAAGGATGCCCTCTTTCTCCTGTTTTGGAATCTGTCCAGACTTAGGATGGGAGGTTATTTTCAAAACCGAATATGATTTGTGCTGTGTGACTCCAGAGGTCAGAGTTCAGCATTCTTTAATAGCCAAATTTTCCATTGACCTTAGAGAGCTTTGTAGGAGAAAGGACTGTGGGATTCAGCTCACAGTGATTTCTGTTCTTTTTTAATAAGGAAAAGTCTTGGTGGGCTAACACTCTGCGTTCTGCTGAAATACTGGTTCATCATTTGCAGAGTAAATGTACTGTTTAATATTAAAGAAATGATTCAGTCTTTTAGTAGCAACGTTCTTTCAGGTTATTAAACTGGCATTATAATTTCTGTTCTACTGGTGTCACAAATGAAGTTCTGCAGGATGGTTGTGACCAATTAGTAATAGATTGAGCCTTAAAAAGGCTCATTTTAATAACTTCTTACTATCTAGTTTTCATTTTTTTTCAGTGCTGAAGGAAGATTTGACATTCAACAGATTATCAAATCACTGAGCATTTTTCATCTTTTTAAAAACACTGCTAAGCAGGGTTTTTATCAGTAGTGAAGTCTCCAAGATTGTCTATTCCTAGTTTCTAATCTAGGTAGACAAGACAGACCTAAGACTAAGTCTTAGCACACTAAAAGTTGATTCAACTAAAAAGGAGAAGGGGGGGGGGCGCGTAATCAAGTTAAATTGGTAGTTGACAAACGTTTATTATTAGGATATATTAATATATTTAAAATTCTAACTATGTACTCCTGTGTGTTAGAATTTTTTCCACATACTTCAATACTTTACAGTACTTGTGAAAATAAGTTGCTTTTCTACAAACTTACATCATAACTAGTAGCAAATGTAGTGGCACCTATCATGCTAAATATCAGAATATGAAGAGAAAACCAAGGTGGAGGTACCTGTTGGATTTCAAAATACTATTTAAATTCAGAAGAAAGGGTTTGACTGATGTTAAGGGGGGTTTGTGGGGTGACAAAGGCTATTCATCTTGGTTTCCGAATCCAGAAATTAGCCAGGCTCCCTCTTCTTACAGCTGTGACAAATGTTTCTTACAGCAATGCTAGTGGGAATAACCTATTTACAGATAAGATGAAAAATGAAAGAGGATAAATCATTTTTGATAGCAGAGCTAGAGAAACTTTAAGCCAAAAGTGAAAATGGGTATTTATGGTGGTTCCAAGGAAGCTTTTAATAGCTGTCTGTTCCATTTTCTCCCTGCTGTCTAGTAGGCATGATACTGTAAAAACATGCAAACCTTTTTTTTTTGTTTGTTTGGTTGTTTTTTTTTGGTTTTTTTTTTTTTTTTTTTTTTTGGTGGTAGAAGTGTCATTCAGAATTAAGAGAGTTCTGCATTTGTTAGCAAAAACACATGCATGGTTATATGGCTGGCCAGCAGCTGGAGCCTTCATTTCTTAGTGCCTTCATCCTTTGGGTGAAATGCTTGATTGTTTTACATGCCATGTGTCCATTCTTCTGTATCTGTTCAAATTATACCTCCTCCCCCCCTAGCCCCGTTGATATCATGTTGGTCTCTCCTGTATAGGTTTGCTAAAAATATTATAAATATGATATTAAGATTTTTTTGCATATTGAATTCAATGTTAACATAAACATAATCCTAGAGCAGAATCTTTTTTAAGGAGACTAGTAAAATTTTATCTTGCTTCAGTTTGTAACTTTGGCTGTTTCTCTCCCTGAGGTGTGATAACAGCCTCCTGTTTCTGTTCTGCCCTGGGAGAACTGCATCTGAAACTTCCACGGAAGTATTAAATAGCTTGTGCGTACAGCTGCTTGGGCTGCCACTTCCACTAAACACTTTTCTTATTTTCCTGTTGCTTTTGCTATGGTAGATTGCCTGCAAGGCTTCATTCTGAATCTGGGCCTTTAGCCAAAATAAAAGCCAAAGACACATCAAAGGAACTGCTCAGAGGATCACCAAATATTACATTTAACTAGAACAGAGAGAAGTATTTCTTCTGAAACTGTAGGAAAATATTGTGTAGAGAAGGAGAGATTTGGGAATCCTGGGAAAAAGTATTTGTATTGGACAAACACATGTGGTTGCCAAGCTTAAAAAAAGGGCATCTTAGCAACAGTATGCTGCAGAAAGACCTTCGGCCATTAAAAATAGATTAATAGAAAATTTGATAATTGCAAAAGGAACTGGGATTTATATTGTGAATAATCAAAAACCCATGGCATTGACAATAAAGTATGAGAAGTGCACACAAGAGATGACTTTGTAGAGCTTGAGTGAGAACAGATTTGAACTTGGGGCAGAGAGCTTCCAAAGGTGTTTGTGTAACAGAAATTAAAAGGACAATTAAATGAGCAAATGGCCTGTTGGTCTGTTAAACTTGGTGCTTCAGTTGCTCATGTTCGTTCTCTGTTGTTGAACCTGGGCAATGCTGGAAGCTTGCAGGGGTGTGAGGTGAGTGGGACAGGGTGTACCTGCCCCAGCCCAGGAGAGGTTTGCAGCAGTGGTGGTAGCCCACTGAGAATGCGGCTGGATCAAGGGAAAGCACCATAAACAGTAGGAACACGGTGTTGTACATTTCCTAGAATTAATTGCAGCAATTTAATCTGGAAGCAAAAATGGATGTAAACTGTCTAGGAGAACTGAGATGGGGAATCTTAAGAGCATGAAAGCAGAAACAGAAATAGAAATATAGTTTTTCTAGGGAATTTTCTGTTGTGTGACATTCTCATTGGCTCTGTGACACTTAACACTGTATTAGCTCTCCGAATATTGAAGAGGCCTTTTTGAGGGGAAGAGGTATCTAATATAATATACCTGCTCTGTCATTACACAAATGAATTTCCAGTACCCTGTTGAAGAAGCCTGGATGGTTATAGCATAATATTATTCAGGGTAGATAAAGGAGATGGTAATTTACAGAGGCTGTGGTGTAAGCCAAACCTTGAGCTATACGCTGGCTTGTTTTGTTCAGTGCTGATAAATTGGTGTCAGGCAGCAAACTGGGATCTGTCAGACTTCTTAGCTCTGAGAGATTACTGAACAGCATGGGAGCCTGGAAAAAATATGGGTCACAATGCTGAACAATAGACAAATCTCACTGATGCGTCTCTGCTTATGTAACTGGAGTTTAAACAAGCTCAGGATCTGTACCTTCAAGAGGAGGTATAAATTACATCCTCAAAAATGTTACAGAATGAATCTGCCCACAGATGAGATGTCTAGTCTTGATTAGTGTCTTTATTGAGCTGTCCTGTCACTTGCTCTCATAGTCTATCTCTGTTTACAAAATACTACACCGGATCAAACTGTTGACTGCAAACAAATGGTCAGGCAAATATATATGAAAAGCAAATACAAAAGGCTGTGAACATCGGTCTTGATTCTTAACTTGCCTAAATATTTGTGAAACACTTAAAAATTATATTCCCAGTGCTGGTAGAAATATAAAAGGCTCCTGAAGTTACTCAACAGATAGTCTTAGATATCTAGTCTCTGCTTATACCTTTTATTTTGTTTATCCATCTGTTCATAAAAATTGCTGTTCTCTGTCCAGAATTTTTCAGATGTTTCCATTTAATCTCTAAATTTTAATGTTTACATTTTCTCTCTCCTCTAGAGAATACAGAGCTCCTGATCTTAACAAACAGGCACGCTTTGATATGTGAAGGTGTAACATTTTTCTACAGTGTTAACAGCAGTGTATTTATTAACATCGCTGAGGGAGATTTAGCACAACACCACAGAGAAATAACCCTCCCAAAGATACTGAGACTTGTTCTTGTGTAGAGTGCTGTCTTTCATATTGAGCTGTTACTAGTGAACTCCAGATTAAGCAGGTCTTACTCATTAATGTGTGAATTCAGTCTGCTTATGAGATTAAATTGAAATGAAACTGTGCTTAATTTATAAAATTCATATTTATGTATAATGTTTCTTTGGAGACAGTTTTTAAACATGATAATACAAAAATATTTGTGTTAATTTACTAATCAACATGTGCTATGAATTAAATTCTGTGCTTTAGCTGCAGTGCATATGGGTTTGCTACAATCCTTAAGGCTGTTGCTTTAAAGCACTATCTTTGTTTGGAGGAATTACTCAGCTCCAGATTTCCTTGGGGAACACAGGAAAAAGTAATTATATTCCAAATAAAGAACATATTTAGGCATCTTACAATATGGATGGACACTCATGCAATTCTCAAAAAGTATCTATCACTCTAAAGGACTGTCAGAATTTTTTATTTCTTTTCTTTTGGACCTGCATTCCCACCTGTGAAGTGGGCAGGTGACTCTGCCATGCTTCACAGAATGTTACAGGGGAAAATGCACTGTAAGGCCTGTATATCAATTTATTCCTCCACAGAAGATCTGCAGTTTTTCTAGTTGAAATTTCTCCCTGGGAATATATTGATGACATCACTGTCACTCACAGTAAGGAATATTTTTGGTGTAGAAAGTTAGGAGAAAACTTATTTTTGTGTGAATATGTAGATTACAAAGCCTTGTCATAGTTCAAGTCTATGAAGTTATTACAGAATATTCTAGATCAAGAAGAAAATATTAAACCTTAAATTACTTGTGAGAACAGCTCTTTCCCAGGAGAGCACAGCAATGCTGCACAGTGGAAAGGGCCAATTCTGTTCACAAGCACTTCTCTCCACAGCAGTTTCCTTAGTACAGCTTCCCTTTGTTTATAAAGTTCTACTGCAAGACCTTGGTTTTTCAGATTCAAATGTACAACTAAGCAGCTTGCTCTGATTAAATAATTATTTTTCCTGAGGGTATTTCTCTTTGGTATGTTAAGAAGGGTTTAAATGTCTCTAACCTGCTAGTACTGCACATGTGGTATCATCATACTTAAAAACCCATGTTAACAAAGCTGCGTTGGCTGGAGGTTAGGCTTTTTCAGTCAGCTGTCAAGTGTTTTGGGATATTTTTTTGTGGCTCACTTGTGGGTTTTCAGCTCAGCCTATGCAACATCTCAAATGTGTGCTGTGAATTTTAATTCCGTTTGATCTTTGTTATGTGTGTGGAAGGAGGAGCAGAGGAGGGGAATAGCAATAAGATGCACCAATGTATGAAAACATGATTATGAGTAATTTGGATGTGAAATTGGTACAGATTTTGCAAGATAAATCTTTGTGAATGTGTTTTCAAAAGCCATAGAGATGTGTGTTTTTCTTTTAATGTTTGTATTTCACTACTTTGTCATATTCGTATATGTATCTGTACCCATTGGTGCATATTGATCAGTTGTCATTATCACAGGCCTTCAACAGAATGATCACTACGATTAATTTCTATAGTTTTGTTAAACTTTGTAGATCATTGAATTTTAGCTTTTGATCTTCAATACTTCAGTTAGTTTACCCCCAAAGTCATCATTGTTGGATTTCAAGAAGCTGTGACCTTTTCAGCTTGTCTGCTCGTAGCTGTGATCACCCAAGCAGTAAAGGACTGCTGCTTTCTGGTAGTACAGGTCCTTGTAAATGAAGATGTAAAAGTTTTCATGTGAACACGACACCCCAGCCTATACCCTGGGATGTTGCTCCACTACGGGTGAGGGCAGGGAATGGCTGAGAAACAATGCTGCCAGTATGTGGTACGTGCACGAATACAATTTGGTGGGGACCTGGAAAGTGTTGCTGAAGGCAGAGAAAAGGTGTATAGCAGTGGTGGAGGGGCTCTGTTTGCACAATAACACAATACATTATTATTTCCTCACTGCTCTGAGTTTCTTTTCTGAGTATATTTTTTCAATTTCTTCATCAACTTGTGGCTTTCCTGTTCCTCTTTCATAGCTATGCTTGATCTTGTGTTAAGTAGGTTTCATTTCCCTGTGTTCTATCTCTCCTTTATAGCCCAAGGGAATATAAGAAATGGAAGGAGTTAAAGGATCTGTCTTAGTGGCCTGTCTCTACTGTTGTTGTGAATGTGTTGGATAAGATAATAAGAGAGAGGGAATATAAGCGATCTTTACTTTCCTGGTTTTAAGACTGCCCCAAGGAGGTTACATCCATACTTTGGAGGCTTTGTGGGAACAACCTCAAGTGCTCTCAGCACTTCAGAGGAAAAGCCATCTCCTTCTCAGTGAGGAGAAAGCGGAGAGGAGCTGTATGTCATAGGCTGCAAGACAGGAAACCTAGCTATTACCATGTTCATCACCGTGCTCTTCTGTAAAGTTAGTACCTCCTGCACTGTGGTGTGGATATGTTGGTGTGGGATTCTACAGGCACCTGCCTTGAACCTCCCTTCCCCATTCCCATTGCTGCTGAGTGCAGCCTCTGCCTGTTACCTCCTGGTCTGAGCTCCAGTTCTAGCAGCACCAGTACTTTCAGCCTCTGCAAGGAAGGGAAAAACTGTGGACAAACCAGGTGTCTGAAGGAAAATTTTGAAAAGAGCGATTTTACTAAACAATTATTGTTTCACAGTCTTGCTCCCTTTACTTAAAACAACATGAAAATGAATGATAATGTAGAATTATTGCAGCCCTAACTGAACACACTTACAAACATTTGCTATCTTTTGTTCTTTCTAATCTAAATTAAATCTGTGAATAATAATGTTTTTGTGATATGATTGTGGGGAAAAAAAGTAATCCTTCCGAGCAAAAGTGTGACTCTGAAGTCTTACTGATTAGAGCAATACTTAAATGAGCTAAATGCCACCTGTAAGTGCCACTAAGAGGGTAATACTTTACCAGTGCTCCTCGTTCCCCAGGCCGGCCATGCTGAGTCTAGGTAACAGGGATTCCTAAATTATGAGGAACTTGCTCTGGCCAAGCCTGTGCCAGCTGTATCCTCAGTCAGTGCAAGAGGTGCAGAGTCACTTGTTGCTTGCAAAATCTTTGATCAATTTTATCCTATTGCTTTTTTTTCACCATCATGCTTATATTTGGTTAAAAAAACCTGTAGAGAATATTGAAGTAAATGGAGATCTAAACCCGTGGTGAGGAGTCACCATTAACAAAGAAAGTGAACTTTTCACCATCACGCTTATATTTGGTTAAAAAAAACCTATAGAGAATATTGAAGTAAATGGAGATCTTAACCCGCGGTGAGGAGTCACCATTAACAAAGAAAGTGAAATGTGTTTTATGTATTAGTATGTCTTAGCTGATCCAAAGGGTTCTGCAGACCTATGTCTGCCACAAACCGAGCTCACAAAAAATAATTGTTTATCACATTTGACACTTATCTAGCACAAAATTACACTGTAGTCCGTAAATTAAAAATTACTGTATGCTATGTATTCCCTTCTCTCAAAATGTGTTATATGCATAATCTTTTCTGGCTAGTCCTGAATGAATAATTGTTACAGATGTTGTCTCAAAAATCTGACTAATTCTCAGTACCTTTTCATTTTCCTAATCTTAATTAAATCTGTGACTGAAGAGGACACATGATGAGAATGGAAAAAAACCACCTTGTATAAATCCAAAGTAGTGATATGAAATCAAACTGGTCAGGATAAAAGTGTGGTTTGTATATAAGCTATTAAGGACATTTTCTTTAACCCCCGTACCCCCCTCGCCTTTTTGTTTCATAAATTGAAGGGACAGAATTGCTGCTCAGCTCCTGAGGCAAACAGAGAGATGGATTCTGCAGCTTGGACAGAGGCCTCTTGTGCAGCAAGAGCTGCCCTGCGTCTGGTTTTCTGAGACATGTGCTGTGTTTCCAAAAAGCTTAGTTGTTTTTTGTTCCATCTGCCCCAGTTGAACCACTCTGTATCCCTCAGGGACTGGCCAATACAAAAGACCCTTTTTCTTCCTAAGGCTATTTTTAGCTGTAACCTGTTACCTGATGCAGTTTACAACCTCCCAAGTGACTGTCAGACCAAATGATGGGGCAACGCAGGAGGTGTAGAGGTTGGGGGGGAGTGGGTAGCCAGAGATGAGGGAAGAACAAAACCACCTCAAATCAGCCCTGCTGTCAGCCTTCTTGTGTGGTGCAAAATCGGTGCAGTCCTGAGTAGAGATGCTGGCTGAAGACCTGGAAGCACTGCAGCACTTCACCCAGTTAAATAAAGCTCTCTTAATTAGCTCAAGTGCAGTATCTAACTGACAAAGTTATATTTATTTACGGTAGCAGCTATGGATTTGTTACATGATGCTGTATTTTTTATAGGAGAAATCACACATAAATTGTGAATTCCAGTGGATTAGGTTCATGTAAAACTTGGCTTGAATAAGTTAATAGAATGAGACAGGATGATTTATAATTTTCTATATATATTTATATATAAACCCTCATATTCAGTCAAAATGCTGAATTAACCTATTTTCTGTCCAGACCCTTTAACACAGAAAGAGATTCAGACCTTAGGGCAATTTGCGTAATAAGAAATTGATTTAATTTCAGCTTTGGAGGTTTTGGCTTTAAAAAAAAAAAAAAAAGTTCAGATCTGATAATTTTTAGCTTATTCAGTGTTCAAGACTTGTTTGGCAGATTTACTGGAGGCTGCTTTTGGCATAATTGGATTGATGAACAACATACACTGGATTGTCCTGTGAAATGAGAAAAAAACAAAACACCTTCTGGTAACATCTGGTGCTGTGAAAATGCTGTTTTCCTTAAGTGACTGACTGAAGGCAAATTTTGCCTTAGAGATCTTCAGATGGGCTGTGTGGCACCTGGCAAATATTTTGATCAATATTAAAATTCCAGATGTAGCTTTCATGCACTTAGGGGAGGACTATTCCTTTTTTATTTTTAAGTACCTTAGCTATGTTAACTTTCTCTCCTTGCAGATCCTCTCTATGTAGCCATGTAAGATACAGAAGCAACAGCTGGAATCTCAGTCACTCAGCAGATTTATTACAAATGAGATGAATTAATGTACTGAGCATTTTGTTCTCGTGCAGAACATCATACATTTAGTAAATATGTGAAGATATGAACACAACAAAGTCACTTAAATATGAGATCTCTGAATTTTTGTTTATGCAGATTCAAAGTCAAGTACTGCCTGTGAGTACATGTCTTTTTGAATAAAGCAAAGATTCTCATCTCCCAACCCAGGATGCCAGGAAACATTAACAGAGCAGGGCTTGGGCTCAGGATTGGGAATAAGGAGCAAACAGACTCCTGGCCCCCAGCCTCTGCCAGTCCCAGGGAGCAGGCAAGTGGGACTTCTGATGATTGTGTTTAAGTGTGAGTTGCATAATATTTCATAGCAATACCAGGTTCAAAAGTAGTCCAAGGAGAAAGACCTTAAACTAATTTAGTTTCTAGGTCTAGGGAAATTTAATTTTAAACACAGACTGTAATAAGAAAGAAAATTACCATCAGATATGTATTACTTTATAATCAGTGTCAGCTTTGCTACTGCAGATTAACCGCTATTACCTACCTGCTGAAATTCAAGGTTGAAAAGGCTTATTTGTTGCTCAGCTGATTTCCAAAAAGCATTATTCTAGTAAGAAAATACAGTATATATGTACAGTACATGCTATGTTTTCAGTGCTGTAGTGTGTCTATGTACATATAAGTGCCTGAAGGCTGTCATAATGCATGTGGACAATGCCCTTAACATGCCTTAATGTGGTCAGGATGGACTAGATGATTGTTGTAGATCCCTTCCAACTGAAATGGTCCACTCTATTCTAAATGCCTGTCAGAGTAAGGCCATTCTTAATTCCTCTCTAGTTTAGGAATGACGAGTTAATAAAACCCTTTAATGTGAACTTGCTAAGAAAAGTTTAAGGTAAGCTTTTTGGGAAGATTCCTTCTGAGTTAGGTTCTCCTCTTGAAGTCACTTTAGATTTTATGGTAATCTGATAACACTGATGAATTAAGATCTATGTCTATAGTGGAAATGGTACAGTGTCTGTTGTAATGCTACATGTTTATCTTCATGACCTGCTCAGTGACTGTCCTGCAAAAGGGTCGCTTTTCGTGGTGAGAAAATGGTTTATTCATTAGAATCACACAATATTTCCATCTTTCTGGACTATTTGAATGACTATCCTCACTAGTGAGCAGAGTAAGAGTCTACAAAGGGGCTTAAGAGAATTTTGTGGCAGTTCAAATCATTCCAGCATGAAATTATGAAAGAGCCATAACCAAGCACTAACCAAAGATGGATTTGAACCCAAGTGGCTTTATATTTGATAGTGTAGTTTCTTTTGAACAGTTTTCAGATGGATTTATCTTTAACCTTATGTTTCATCTACTTTGTAATATAGACTGTATCAATAATGAAAGACACAAAAACCAGTTTTTAAACTGTGAATGAGATAAATTCAAACACTGTGTTCAGTTTCTACTGTGGTAGTATCTACACTTGAGTGATGATTCCCACCCACCCTTCTCAAAACTTTTGAATTATTCTGTTATCTCCAACCCTGTCTACAAAGGAGAAGTTTTGTTGAAATCAAGCTGGGTTATCTTGCAATTGAGAGTTGGTCCCAAGAGTAAGATTTTATTTATCTATCTATCTATTTATTTATTTTCAGAAAACAACCCCCCAGAAAGGCAATGACTCAAGAAAGCTTGAATATAATCCTGAAGTGGGCAGAGAAGTGTATTTTTCCACTTGAGCTGTTTTTATAAAAATAACTTCTACCTTTATACTTCAGAAACATCAGCTGACACATGCTCCGTGTTGCAGTTTCTTTATTGATTTTTTTTTTTTCTGGACTTGTGGCATTGTAGGTTTTATATTCCACACTTTCTCTCCCCTCAGTTACTGAGCATATATACTTTTGCTTCAGCAGAACTGTGGTTTTCTTTGTTATGATCCAATGATAGCAGAAATGTGAAAATTTGCTATGGTTTGCTTGTATTTCTTATTCTGCTGTAAAACTCAAGATATTTGGTGAGAACTTGAAAAGCTTTCCTTGAACTAAGATGTATTTCAAAGGTATACAAGGTTGCTATAGCTGTGCTGTAGTTGATACTGTAAATGAGGAACTTTGGAGGCAATGTATTGTTTGTATATAAATTAATATAACTATTAGAGAAATTTCACACTATGAGCAGAAGCTCTGGAAAGGGCTGTTAAAGAATTGGCTTAATGGTAACACAATGTTAATAGAAGAATTTTTTGCCATTGAAAGTCCTCTTCTGGGTTCATTATTACTTTTTTTTAATTGAAGGAAAATGTTTTTCTCCAGGATGATGTTCATTAAGAGCATATTTATTCACTCTATAGACTTTAAATACTGTAAGGAAAAGAGCAGTAGCTCAGGAAATACTGAAGAGAGGAGATCTGTTTGCTTTTTCGGTGGACTGTGGTTACATCTGTATAATGATTTCTGGTTTTAAACAAGATGCCTCAGAAACTCTGCAATCCCAGGTCCAGCCAACAGTATGGAAAGTGGGATGCAGCAGAACAGTGCTACCCAAATGCTTGTCCAGCATTTCCCAGGCAAATGTCTGTGCACACACTTGATTGTAAATTCAATGCTGTGATCAGTCCACACCTGGACAGTATTTTGAGGCAGTTTGGGACCAACAGTTTTTTCTTTAGTAGCTTCACTTTATGAACTACATGGTGTTTCACAGTGAACTTTGCTCAGAGATATGGTTTAGTGGTGGACAAGTATGGTTGGACTTGATGACCTCAAAGGTCTTTTTCAACCAAAGGATTCTATGATTCACATAATGCTGTGCCCTGGGGCCTGTGGAGCCAAAGCTCCAGAAGTCTTGCGTAAAAGTAGAAAATCCGTTCCTACTGTAGGTGAACTTAAAAAGTAAAAAAAAAAAAAAAATCCAAATTAAATATTTTAATTAAAGTAAGAAAATTTTGCAAAACCTTAGAGCTCTCTAACACTTTTGACATTCTGATGGGAATAAAACATTTTTTTAAAGCCAACAAAAAATCCACAAACACCTGGATCTGAGGCATTATCTCCCCTAGACAGAGAATCCCAAAGGCTCTTTCTAATTTCACAGTTCTTGTGAGATAGCAAACAAAAGTGCATCAGCGTAAATAAATGTTAAAGAATCTGAGGAAGCAAGACTTGTGAAAGCATAACACCATATTCGACTATAAGCTTCTTTGGGGTACTATTTGAAGAGGATATTCAGATAGAGGATTTTATTATAGTTTCATAATTTGTGAATTCGTACTAATTAATATATTAAAATCAAATTACTTTGGTGACATTTTGGGAACCAAATTAAATAAAATGTCTATGGTATGTTAATTTGAGCTCATAAAAGGCTAATTTGAATATGTAATGTGGATCAATTAGAAGTCTCTTCTCAAGTTTAAATAGTGATAATAGAAATATAAAAAAGCTGGGTAGCTGTTAGGATTAATTAAGAAGGATACATCTGAGAAAAGTAAATTACAGTGTCATTTTTTAAAATGCAAATGAGTTTTAAAATGCAAATGAATTTTAAAATTAAAGATATTTGTATATATAAACACATGCAATATCTGCAAAAAAAAAAGTAATTTTTTTTAAAAGCTCTACAGATAGCAAATTTTTCATGATTAGTCCTTTGTTTTGCCTGCAAAATAGGCAGACAATAGTAACACTTTTAGTTCCAAAGAAAACCTGAGCCTAGGAGCTCTCACAGCAACCAAAGTGGCACTTATTTTCTTCCAAAAACTTAAGAGCGGAATCTGCAGGTCGGTTTTGGTCCTTTTGAATTGCCACAGTGAATTTAAACTGGATTTAAGTCAAGGTAAATGAGATTAAAATCTACCCTTAAAGTTTTAATAATATATACAAAATATGTAATGCAGTTCCTTAGGAACAGGAACGTATTTATCTGGAGCAAAAAATAATGCGGATGAAGGCTGGCTGGTAATAGATTTTGGGGGTGCTCATTTTGTTTAGGGATGAGCAAGTCTTAAGGTGAGTTTTAGGAGAGGCTTTTTTTTACAAATAATTCTTTATGAATTATTTTCTGTGTAACTGGTGCACAATTGTTCCTGTATCAGGTGGCCATTGCTACCTCTGCAGTGAAAGGACTCAAACATCAGGCAGGATTTAAAGTGTGATGGTCCCTTTTGTGCGCCCATGGTAGTCAGCATGGTGTCAGTCTGATGTTTCACAGCTGTGTTTCTGTATGAGCCAGATTTCTGTTGAAGTCAGGAGCAAATAGAGCTAAATATGGGGCAAAAGCAGAAATGACCAAAATGCTTAAAATCACCTTAGGTCAAATTCAGAGTTCTGGAATGCGTCTCTTCAAGATTATTTAAAAAAAAAATAAAAATGGAGAGAATATATTTTCTTACCCTCCATTGAAATGTAAAATCTGAAGTTGTAAATGCCATTAATGAAAACCCAAGAGTGTATTTGGAACTACAGCATTTTGCATGGCAGCTTTATGCACTGCTGCTATGCCACTAGGCTTATTAAATTATAATTATAATTTTAAGAAAATTACTACACTAGGGTGGCAAACCTACAGAGTTCATTTGAGAAGAGACAAGAATAATTAAAACCACAGATTATCATCAATGGAATTCAGCTCCAGTTAATTTAAATCTACATTGGGTCATTCTTACATATTGCTTTCCAGAGACTACAGAAAAAAGCTAATCTTTATGCTGCAGGAAAACATGATTAAGATCAACCTACTTGAGAAGTTTGTTTTAAACTAAATTGCTGCATGTTTATGAGGACAAAGATGTTTACAGTCTACAGCACATGCATTAAGTATAGCTATGATTTCAGTTGTCCCCTTGCCCTCCATTTAAAATAATTTCCTTCTAAACCATACGTTACACCAATTCAATCATATATTAAAACACAGTATTGAAATTACCTTTACGAGTGCAGATGCACAGTGAATGACACATACTTAGATATCTTCTTGTGCAAGCCATGTGCTACAGAAAACATGATGCTGAAAACAGAAAAGAAAGCATTTTCTCCTGTTACTGTGGATTTGTGGCAAGTAATTATTCCTGGTTTTAAAAAGCTGCAAATCACAAAACTTTGTGGGGTGTGTTGTTGTTGTGTTGGTTTGTTTTTCCCTCCTGGTATCCAAACAGCAATGAATTTCCTTCATGGCAAAGCAGGGGTGGTGCTGGCAAAGGCCCCACCTTGCAGACCTGGTCTGTGTGTGTGCAGCTGCTCCCCGGGTGGTTACAGCTATCGCTGTCCTCCAGCCTGGCTTCCCTTGCTTGACTTGTCTGGAAAGTCAGAAGAGGAATATTGTAGCAAATAGCTATGATAGATTTTAGAAGTGCTGTATTAACTCTACGGATGGTTTGTCATAGCTGAAAATCAGACATAATTTTTAGAAGTTTGACCATCCTCTCGGGCAGCAGCTGCTCAGCAGTGTCAATAGGCATGCCAGTGGCAGAGGAGAGCTGGGCCGGCACAGCCCCAGTGCTGGGAGCTGGCTCCCGGGGAGAGAAAGGGCTCTGCCAGGGGTGCAGGGCACTTACAACCACCCCTGTCTCAGGAGGGCTTTCTGGGATGACAGATGGCTGCCCCACAGTGTGCTCCTGCACCCTGCCTGCCTTTCTCCTGTGCTGGTTATCATGTGTCAAGTTGTGTCACCTACGCTGCCTTCGTGGGTGTTCTGTCCAATGGGATCAGCTAAACTGCAACATTCACAGAAAGGAGTGTTCCTGCTATCTGGCTTTAACATGGGTATTTAATAAAAATGAATTCTAACTATTGAGAAGCAGAAATATAACTAAATTTCAAGATAGGAAAATACATCTTTTCAGCAAAACTATATTTGTCTTCTAGAGAAGCAGCAGTTCATTCTCAGCACGTTTTACAACCTCTTTTATGGAGAAGCTAGCTTCAAATATTAGTCTTGCTTATCAACGTGTGGCATGTTTACCTGTGTGTAGTGGAACTGAGTTTAACATCCTTTTTGCCTTTTCCCCTTCTTGTTCTTGCCACTTTAAATGGAATTTTATGTTACTTCAAATATTTTTTGCCAATATCCTTCAGATTGTAGGAATCTTGCTGGCTTCATCATCTACTGTTTTGTGGGATCTACTGTTCTGAGACAATGACCAACAAATTGTTTGGTTGTTTATTTTGTGTGTGTTTTTCTGGACAATGTAGTCCTCTCTGGAATATCCTCCTTTATTCTTATGTAAGCCCAACAACATCAGTCGAACACCTTAATGGCTAGTGACATTATGGCCTGGATTCTGTTTGAGAACACTTAAGATCCGAATCAAGCAGCCTTTGAAAACAGTTTGAACATTATCTGTGGTCTTATGTATCCTGACTTTTAATTCTTTTTAGTCCTTCCTAACCATTTCTAACTAAAACACATGCTTCATTTGAAATTCTGTATGTATACTAGAAGCTGATTGCTGGTGAAACATGGCATACTTCATTCATGTATCATTCTACAAATCACTTACAGCCATCTGCAGTCATTATGAGCTAAATATAGACTTAGTGTCCTATCTTGCTAGTCAGTATAGCCTCTAACACAATCCATGGCAGAGGAGACAGGATATGAAGTATTGCTGTCTGCTTTAAGGAATATAAATTCATGTAACCATTAATCTATAAAAGGTATATTTAAACTTAGCTTTACGGCCAAACTTGCAAGATGAATTACTGCTGAAATAACTAGTTACATCCTAGGAATAAAAAAAGGTAATCATGACCCATGATGCAATAGTATTATGAAGCTCAGTTTATAACAGGAAAGGATGATGTATTTTATTACCTAGTCTTATGTGTATGTTCACCTCTATATCAACTTAATTCAGTGGAGGGAACTTTCCTGGTCTTAGTATGTTGCTCATGCATAATAGCAAATACAGATATTTTTTTTTTAATTTTTTATTTTTTTTAAACAGGTAACATGATCTAATTTTACTATAAAGCTCTACTCTCTGTGAGCTGCTTCACTGGTGTTTCCTTGCAGTTTCAGAGCACACTGGCCAGTGACCTGCCTGTACTGGGACTCATATCAGGGAAGCAGTAAACACATGGAGATCCTTTTATGTGCTCAGACACAGGCTGTTAGGTTTACAGTCCTTATGTATTGGTGGGAATTCATGGACCCTCTTTTAGGGTGCCACTCTTCTTGGAAGTTTCCTCGTTCTAATGTCCACATCCAAAACTTCTAGAGTTGGTTGAATTATTTTAATCGTCATTTTACATGCATCTCACTTTCTCAAAAGCAATTAAAATTAATAGTTTTAATCCCCAGCTTTCCCTTAAATAAATTATCAAAATTTCAGAACATATTTATTTTATTAAGCAACTATTCATAAGTAGGTTCTGATAACTTCATACATGGGCATATATTTTTTTTTTAATGTGATCCTTCTGCATGATGTATTTTCAAGGTACAATCTGTATAGTTGGGAAGAAAACATGAGCAGAATCTGAACAAATCCTGTCTGATCCAGTCACATCAGTATGAAGAGAATCCTCTAGCCTAATCAAACATGTAGAGACGTTACAATATATGCATGAAAGGAAGACTAAAATCTGTAAATGCACACCTGCAAGGCTCACCTGTGTTACAATTGTCTAGCACTGTGACTAGGCAATGATGTCCTAACTGTTTAGCAGAGATGTTGATGAGCTTAACAAGCAGCAGACATCTGGCCAGAAAGTTATGCTATAAAAAAAATATCTGGAGGCTAAATACTCAGTGGGGAGTTTGGATCAGAAATCAGTGAACAAGTCTTTTAACCCATGTGCTAAGTTGGGAACACCCTTTAATGCTGAGTTACTGAATGAGCTCTATCTTAAAATACTCATCTTTATAGGATCTTTTCATTCTGCCCCTACTGCTCCAGAAACATCACATTGAGCATACCTCTATCTTTAGATAAAAAAAACTTTTTCAACTCGGCGAGCTGTGGTTGGTTGAGATAATGCAAGGTTTTGATAGCAGTAAGGTAGCCTTAGCACGAATGAAAGAGACTTGTGAATAATCTTCATCAGAAGTTAGTTCCCACCACAAATTTGCCACCAAGTGTAATACTTTCAAGACTGCTTTAGAATTAAGGAAGTTGGATGTAGATTAAAACAGAATTGTCTCTTCTCAGCGTGGGTCTGCCTAGAGATAAAGATTGGAACCAGAAATCTGTACTCTGTGAACTGGTATCGTAAAGCAACTTCTCTTTAAGGTGGTAGTAAAATGTTGCCAAGAGCTATTGATCTGGTGATCTGAGTATTCCTAAATTAATAGCAAGAGCTGTAATGATCTGAAGCCCCATGTAGTTTGTTAGAGATTTGAGGGTCAGATGAAACTCCTGTGATGTCGTCTGGTGGTTCTTTTTTTCTTTGTCTGCCTGTGGGTCCATAATATTTTCTCAAAAAGTTTAAGACATGTCAAGAAACTAACTCAATATTCTGAAAATGCTGGCTCAGTCATTGCCTTCTGAAGCAATTAGTGCTTGAAAAGGGCAAAGGTGTTACAGTGCTTAAATGTGTTCACCTCGGTAAGCCAGTTCCTCTGCCAGGGTCAGATTCAGTATCTACTGATGACATTGGGAGACCCTAATAAAAAGTAAAACCTAAACCACTGTACCTTTTGATCAATATTTTCAATCAATTTTAATTGCTGAAGAAGGCAGTTTGGAAGACCAACTAGGAACCATATCTCAAGTCAGTTTTAGAACTTTGGCATGAAAAGAGGAATTTTAACGTAACGATCTTCTAAAATGATAAAGGTGGATTTAATCATTGCACAAATGTATTCAAACATCAAATTACAATCAATCGTTAGTTCATGGATTTTACCAATGGAAGTATATTCAAGATGAATGCCTTTCAATGTCAAGGGTTTGGATCCATTACTGTGGGACAATACCTTACAGATCAGTAAATTACGTATTTTGGTTCTTTTTCCTATCTATGCCAAATAATGAATTGTCTTTTATGATTTAACCATGGATGCAAAAGAATTCCTTGTCAGAGTGCATGTACAACAGGGAAACAAAACAGCACCTCAACCTGGTAGGTGCTTTAACAGTTCTTATGCAATACAGCATCACAACCTAGCAGTAAACAGAAGCAATACAGAACGAATTGCATCAAGTCAGATGAATCAAAAGCCAAAACTCTACTATTTTTTAAAATGTATGAATATATGTTAAATCTCTATGTACATTTAATACTTCTGGTGTTATGGGGAATTATGAGGATCTGCAGTTCCATGTCATTGCCCAGTCTGTATACTTTAAAAGAAACTTAGAGTCCAGGACGAGTTTGTGCTACATGTATGGGATGACAAAATTCTAAACAAACTTACCTCTAAGAGCAGTTGTTTGCAATTTGTTCACCTCCATTTTCTGAGGTTGAAGTCTAAACTGACTAGTTACACATGACCTGAGGAAGCAGAATTGCCTCACATCTCTCTGGGTTTATAGAGTTCAAAAGGTTGATTATATGTTTTCAATAGCAATTTTCCAGTCCAGTAGTTTACCGTATCAATTACTGTACAGTGGGAAATGTGGAACAGCACAAATGCACAGTAGATATAATATCATAATATAGCAATTTCAGAACTACCTTGTTTTTTTTCTTGCTTCATCTCCTATTTTTCAGACTCCTGTACCAAGCATCCGGGCTGTTACATCAGATATGTTGATAATTAATTTGGGTTTTCCAATATAAACAATAAAGCAATAAGCATACACAATATTTGGATAATAAGAAGCATACATTAACAAAAAATTATATTCAGTGGCAGCAAATCTGAGAAATGATTTAAAATAAAGGACATCATCTAGAGTTCCTTGGAAATAGTCTTTCTCTGAGGCAAACCTATAAGGCTATAGGGAAAGGAACAAGTCAAGATACTGACATCTAAAATGGTAGAAATCTAGAATATAGGAGCATAGGATTTAAATAATCTGAGCCAGTTCTCCACAGGCACTGCACAAAAGAGCCTTAGTTCTAAAGAGTGCACATAATACCTGCTGCAGCCCCCATCATACACTGCAGCCCACAAAGCTATCTTCCAAGACTCGAACAAACCTCAAATTTTTGTGAAAAGACAAAAGCCAAACTGTACGCCACACGAGGAGGACAGCTTAAAAGCCTGTGTTCTGCTTCTGAAATGGCTGGGAAAATGCTAAATAAAAACATCGATGGTCTTAAGATGATGACTGTCTGCTAAAGCAAAAGCACTTTTCTGTACAATGAAGTTACTAAATGGATATGTAAATACAAAGCAGATGTGAATTTTTCTTTAAACTATTTGTTTATTTATATATTTTTAAATACAGAGGATTCTCTGCACTCTGCTATTTATCAGCCTGGAAGCCTTAATCCTGAGGAAAGCAGGGAAAGAATTCACACAACAATTTGATGTCTTCGTGTCATCCTATTACTCCCTCAACCTCTTTCTGCATCAATGATCTGCAAGTAGACTGAATCTAAATATTGCTGCTTGTTCTGCATTAATTACTGTTAAGATGCACAACAAAAAGTTCAATCCTCAGACCTTTATCATCTCAGATACTGTAACTTCCTCTTTAACAACCCTCTCTCTATAGCTCTTCAGAATGCCACATGTGTATAGTGAGTGATAATGGAAAGAAGCCTAGTGTTTGTTTTTTGTAATATATGCCGTAATTTACATGAACTTGTCATTATCTGAGCATAAAGGATGTGTAGAAAAGTTTTGTGCTGTTCTGTCTGTCCTTTACTCAGTAATTAAGAGTGCACTGATACAGGTGTACTGTAGGCAGATATTATCCAAGTCCTGACAGAGAATCAAAGTTATTCATCTAATCGATCATCATGGCCACCTTGAATACTGACTAGAGCACTTCTTGATCAGAATTGTCAAAAACCACTCCCACTGCTCTTCTACCAGAGAACATCTTTTCTGGCAGATGCTTTCGTATGAACTACAAAGAATCTCTCCTGCTTCATTTTGCATTTTTGTGGCCATGAAGAAACATAGCACTATAAATATGTCTGTCTTTTCTTCCTTCCTTTCTCTGCTGAATAAATTTTTATAGAAAAATCTTTCATGACTTTGTTAACATGCTTTTCTTGGCAGTATAATTCTTAAAGCTGACATTTTATTTTTTTACATACGTCTAATTCTATCAGTCCTTCACACTTGCCCATGTAGTAGAGAGCCTAGAATGGAGGATCTAATTCTGTTCTTGATGTTTAGAGTTTTGATTATACTGACTTGAAAGTTTATTCTGGTTTATACTGTGGATATAATAGCAGCTTGGGCTTTATGGTAATCGACAATAATATGGTGGTTTTGCATAGCTTAAAACTCTGTTCTACTGTAGGACACATGCACTATAAGTTCCCATTCACATTGCACACACTGTGAACATCCTGGGAGAGAGAGGTTTTGACCCTGAACTGGAGAAATGATTCGAACTATCACAGCTACTTTTCTCTTTTATGGGAAATTTTATCACACCCAAGGGTATGCAGCATGTCATTTGGGAGCTGTGCGCTTTGTAACCTCAGTGAGACATGAGAATTTATAAACTTGGCAAGAGTTTCCAGTATTTCTGCCAACCCTTGTTCGTTATTCAAGGGGCAGGGTCCTGTTGCATATTTCAGGAGTACTTGCAGCGTGATCTACTTGGGGCTCAATTAGTTGGTTTTAAATTCCTGCAGTCCTGCTCTAATCCCTGGTGCTCACTCAATTTTTAATGTAGTGGTTTGTTTATTAGATTTTAATAAATTAGTGCTCAAACTGTAGTATTGATTTAGAAAATGCAGTAAGCGTGAATCTTCTGATTATCCTATATTTTGAATGCTGTTAAGGTAAAAACTGAAGATCACAGAGGCTTATAATTTGGCCACATTTGGGAGAATTTGAGTGACAAAGCAACTGCTGAGAAACCAGTATATCACCTGTAGTCAAAATTCAAGTCCCTGCTAAAGGTCACAGGTATACTGGACTAGAACATCTATCTCAGCAGTAAAGCTGTGAGCATTTTTACCATAGATAAAGAATGTATTTATTTCCTAGACTCACTCCAGAAGTTTTCCAGAACTCATACTGGAAACTTGAGAAAGCAAGGACTGTGGCAGATACTCAGGGTGGAAAACTTCAGCCTACTGAAGTTATAAACTATCAAATGTTGGGTCACACATTGGGATGACTCAGGCTACTTAAAGTCTAGGTAGCGCTACCACCCCTATCTAAAGTTAATGTAAAAATTATTCCTGTTCTTTAAGTAAAAACTAGCATATCCACATGTATGTTTTTAACAACATAGAAAAATTTGAATACCTTCTACTATATCAAATGTATCATTCTGGGACAACGGTCCAAGGTATCAGATATAAAACAATGGGAGGTGCTTCCCTATCAATGGTGTCTGGGCTTATTTGCCAACTCTTTGGGCAGTTATACTGGGAGCTTGAATTTGCCTCTAGGTCATTAGTGTGGTTAGGTTGCTAATGAGGTTTCTGGGCTGTGTTATTCTCTTGACACCATTTTTAACTTATTTTGTACTCTGAAGAACCAATGCATTTTAATTCTGTTTCTTTATAATGCCTTCCACAAATTCATTTATGAGATTTCTTCATAGGTCTTCTTGATTCTAAAAGCACAATTGCTCGTGAGTTATGTTTTCAGAATACTAAATATGTATAAGTTTTGAAGTACCCCAAGATTATTTTTCCTTGAATTTGAAGAAACAAGATAGAGCTTTTCATTTATAAGAGTACATTTTTATTTGCAAGACTTTCATTGTAATAAGTCCTGCTAAAATGTGTAAATCCTTAATGCATACTATGTTGATTTTACTTTGACTAATGAATGCACATCATATTTCTTTTTATTCTATGAATGTCTGCAATTTTAGATTTTTGTTTTGTTCTGCCACTTTTTGTCTTTTTATTGAATCTCATTTTTAAATTCCTGTGTGATGAGAAGTCAGGTCCTGGCAACAATGTAATGGCATCTTGACACCTTTAAGATGTAGAAGGCAGTGCCAACCAACATCCCCTGTGGTTTAGGATAATGGTGTTCTGCCTATGATGCTTTACTGTAACACCTCTTTATGGTCTGTGCAATTCTTGTAAGGGTTTCAAAAATACCAATCAAATATTAATGACAAAATCCTGACATCACTTTAAATAGATAAATCAATAAGAGTAACGTTACAGTGCTCTGGAAAAGTTTCAGTTCAGCAGAAGTGCAGTTTTCTTTTTTTCTGTGAATCATTATATGTGAGAGATGCCAGACATGAACCTCCCAGGACAAAGAAGGATAGTGGCACAGGCATACCCGAGGCACTGCGGCACCATGGGCACTCCTGGCACTTCCAGTAGCCTCTAATCCTGCTCTGTGCATGGAGCAACCACTGCAGCCTGTGGCCCATGTCACTTCCCTGTTTTCCCCTACCTCGACATCATCCTCTCATTCATTATAATTTACAGCCATAGTTTTATGAACCTTTAAGTTGCCACTGCTGCACGAAAGGCAGAGGGGTCCACTGTCCCCTTCCTTTGAGCAGCAGGGGTTTGAGCAGCTGCACGGTGACCTGACCTGTTGGGCACACCCAGGTTTGTAATAAGCTGGCAAGAAAATATATTAACGGTGCATGATCTGAGTTCTTCCTGGTTGATGTGGTTGTGGTATGTATCTATGGTTCATGTGTACCCATGAAAACTGACTTTGACAGTAATTTGATAATTTCAAATTCAATTTTGAAATCATTGTTTAAGGCTGCTGCTCAGCAAGATGTAGCAGATGAGCGCCACGTAAACAAAACACAGCATCACTACTCTCTGTTCCATCTCTGCGTGCAAGATATTTACTGCTGTGCTCTTTCTAGTACAAGAAATGAAACTTGATGAAAAATAATTTCTAATTTTCAGAGGGGTGCTTCTTGGTCTTGTTAGGGCACGAATAATTATATATTCTGAAAGAAATGCCAGTAGGCAATGCAGCTGGGTGCATGAAAGGTTTCTGTGATGACTGCTGGTTTGCACAGAGGAACCTGCACTGGGAGATGTGTTTTGTTTTTGTTTTTGTTTTTTTTTTCTCTGGGCTTGCTTTTATAGCCTAAGATTATTCTTTTCTTCAATGCTGGAGAAAAAACTTGTTAAAAAAACCCCCATAAAGTGGGTTTTATTCTTTAGAAAATGCCATTTCTCTGATACCAAAATGGTCTGAAAAGTGGTGACTTTGATTTTTTTTTTTTTTTTTAATAACTTCAAGGAATTTTGATAAGCTGTTATGCTTGACTTACAGTTTTCAAGTATCACTATATATATGTTGTAACATAATTTATAATGTAAAGGGAGAGGGAAGCAACATCAGAATGAAGTATTTGGGGAGGGTTTTTTTTTTAATGAAGAAAGCAACTTTAATATTTTAATTTTGTAGGCTATACTCCCTGCAAAAGTTGGTTCATTTCAAAATTTTCTGTACAACAGGAACCGCAGACTTTGACCAGCTCTAGCTGGAAGGCTCAGTTCCTTGTGCCTTCATTAAGCAATCTGGGATTCACAGAGGGAAGTCCAAGTCATACATTACCACTGTATGGGGAGCATTAGTCTTAACAAATCGATTTTCACACTGTAAAATATTTGGATTTGATTCTTAAATTTTCAGCAAGAAGTATAACGTGCAGTCCCTAACCGGAGCTGCCACGGAGTGCCTCTGTACCTTGTTTTGCATCAGCTTCTGCATCAGAAGGTTTCAGCTCCCTTCACCTGCTATGCCAATTGCTCACAAGGCCTCTCTCCAGATGGGCCATGGTTTTCAGTACTCACTGCTTTGCTTCTCTGACTTTTCATGGGTATGGGAGCTGGCATTTAATATTTAGTGCTTCCTGCAGAACATAAACTGGCAAAAGTAATTCTCAGAGGCAACATTTCTTGTTACTTTTTTTACTGCCGTGATTACAAGTCACTCTTAAGAAAAGCAGGACAGCTTTTGTGTTCCTCCCTCTGTCTTTCTGAATTTGACCCTGCTTAGAAAATCAGATTTAAAAAAAACCAACAAAACAAAACAAAAAACCAAACCAAAACCAAACCATTTACAGAACTTGTGAATTTCTGTATGAGTATTCATACAATTAGAACTCAGGTGATAGCCGCAAAAAGCGGTATCTATCATTAAGGTATGGGAAATGGTTATGTCATTTTCCTTTTTGTAAGATAAATGTTTGTCTTAATGAGCTGTGTAGAAAAACAGAGCATGAAAGTCACCTGAACAGATGTGGAAAGGAGGAGTTTTCCTTAAAAATAGTGAGCTGATCAGTGTCATGCATGAAGTACTCAGGAGCTCAGGGAGCGATGACCAGACTGCTGTAATAGGTTGTGTACTGTGGAAGAGAAGTGGAATGAGTGACTACTAAGTAATAATGGTAGTCCCTTTGCTGAAAAATCTCAAACATAAAAATAAACATGGAAAGGTGGAATACAGGAGGCTGAGGCAGGATTGGGTAACCTGGAAGAAATCGAGAGACAGAGTTTGAACAGAATTTGGGGTTAGACAGGCCTCTTGCCACCCTTGCTTTGCTGCTCCTGCTTCTGCTCTGGGTTGATCCAGTGTTTCAGCTGAGCTTTTGACATAGCTGTGAGTATCCCATATAGCTCAGCACCACGTCCAGTTACTGAAATGTAGAATTAGGAAGCTAGCTTAGAGTGCAAAGACTTTGGTTAGGAAAACTGAAATTGGATCTAATAATCTTCCAGTGTACTGATGATTTTTGGTTGGAAGATGGGGTAATTAAGAAAGTTTATCTATTTGCTAGTTCTTCAGAGACTCAGTGTATGGATAAATGACAAAGCTTTTAGTGTGTTCAGAAGTTACTTTAAAATACTGGCATTGCAAATCTCACTTGGCTGCCTTTATAGTGACTTTATTTTTCATTACTGGAATTATGAAAAGGTTCTAATGCATGTATCTGTCAGGTCTTGAGCTGTATGTGACTTACAAAGAAAGAGAGTATCTCTGGGCTCAGATAAAGCCACAATCTAATTAGAGTTGTCTAGAAATAGCTTATCTGCTATTCTTAATTACTAGCTGCAGACAATGTAAAAATAATTGTGCTGCTGTTGAAGGTGTCATCTAATTACCTGTTGTAATTTATTAGGGATACCATATCTATATTAATCTGATACTATACTCTGCAAAGAATACTTTTTCAGAAAGAAAAATGAGGATCTATAATATGTTTGACAAATTTCCCCTTTATGTCTTTGTTGTAATTAAAGTGAGAGGAATCATGGAAAATATGGGGAGGGGGAATCTACCCGCAAAGTCCTGTATTAGATTAAGAACACTTGCCTCAGATAGGAATAGATTTAAAAGGATTGTTTAGGATAAAAATGAGGTGGGAAGAAACCACACATTGCTTTAAGAAATAGAAGGCTGTGTCTTCTCATTGCACTCCTGTCCCTTTGTAGGCTTGCACAGATTCTCCTCAACTTGCATGGATTTGCAAGACTTGCACATTTGTAGTGACGTTGTCCAGGTGATGAGTTGCAAAGGCTGTTGTGTGCCATCTGCAAGATCTAATTGCACTTGGCCATGGCTTAGATTGTTGTATTTTTAAAATTAATTTCAGTTGCTTAACTTATTTAAATAGTAGCCTGAAGCAGTGTAAGCATGAACTTTTTTTGTGGACCCATCTGAAATACATACCTGGTGTACTACATATTGATCATGATGTGGGGGAAAAAAATTGTATGTACTTTCTAGTTATCTGTTCCACACTTTTGTTCTATCTTTGTCTGCAGATTGTTGCTACTTGTATGGCTGTTGTGGTTGATTTTCCTTTATTTTCTTTTTTTCTGGATAGTTCATAATTTACACCCATGGAGGGATTTTGTTAGCCACCTACCTTCTTCAGTGAAATGGAACATTTAATTCCATTATCTGCTTCAGCTTTGACTGCAGATGATTATTGTTCAAGATCTTTTGGTCACTACTGCTGGTATCTAATGCTGTGAGGATGCCATTTGTGCTTGTGAAAATACTGAAATCTCAAAAGTTGTTGCTTCTCTTTCTTTTCCTGTTAGCTGGCTGAGACAAACAGCAATTGTGCCACTGACTAGAATTTAAAATTTGTATTGAAAGTTCCAACATGTGCATCAAAAAACTTGCTGCTGTGGATAACTGAGCATGCATTCCAGGCAGGGAGAAGAATAAAACTGAACATGTCTGAAGCTGCAATGAAGTATTAGTTGCTAATGTTTGTTATGGTTTGTGTTCTTAATATCCATGAATATGGACAATATTAGCGTACGGTGTCACTTTGCCTTGTATTTACCTGACTGAGGTCTTGCTTCAGAACGTAGTGATTGATTCCTGACACTAAAGTACTTTATCTCCCTACGTGATTTTTCACATTCTGTAAAATTCCAGACAATATTCTGAAATGACTTTTGGCAAGTCTCAAACTGTCATAGCGAATGTTTCTGATTCAGGTATTGTTTTCTTTTGTGAATCTGACTGTATGTGTTTTGGCCCTAACAGCATTCAGTAAGCATAGCTCTCTGTTTCCCAACTCTGATTTCGTTATATGCAGTGTACTTCCTAGGACACAGCACAGAATAGCTTCCATGCTTTTATGTCTATGGTGCTTAAAATAATAATAATTTAAAACCAAGAAATACAAGTGTGGGTTTACATATTGCAAATGTGCATATGAGAAACTCCATGTCTCCTCTATGTACTTACTGGGATTAATTATCTGCAGACTGTGGGCTCCAGTCCTGGTTGCATAGTGTTTATACCTATAAAAATCATTATTCCAATGAGTCCTCTCACTTTTTTAATTGATACTAAACCATGCCAAGGTAGCTAGTTAAGGAAAAAAGAGTTTGTTCTCATATTCCCTGCACACAGGAGATAATTTCTGGAGATGTTTATTTTTCTTTGCATTTAGAGGAAAAATAGAACTTCTCATGAGGCTGTATGCACATTAGGTAATCCCAGGCCGATAGTTTTCTTCCAGTGGATTAGCAGAGGAAACAATAGAAGTTGCAGTAAAGAATGATGCCCCACTTCATTCACTTTTAGGTGGTATTCAGCTTCATAAAAATGAAAGAATTGGTTCTACCCAGTTGTTTAATAGCAAGGTATCTTGAAAGTCATTGTCATTCTGCTTACAGACTCCGCTACTCTGGAGTATTGTAGCATTTCTTTTTGCAGCATCTTTCCTGGTTTAGCCAATAGCAAATGGCAGATAATGCTAGGGGTACTGCTGAATTTTTGTTACTTCCTTGGTCAGTGATGATTTGCTGGTGTTGCCAAATAGTCTTAGCAGGTTAGATTGTACAGTGGGGGCCATATATCACAGAGATGAAAGCCTGATGGAAACCTTCAAATTGTTTTGTCTCTTACCTGCTGACTTGGAATTTTGTTACCTCTTGTGAATGGGTTCAGCTGGGTTTGAAATCAATCTTCTCCTATTCAGGTCATGTTCATCTTTTCTGTAAAAAAAGACCACTGGGATATATTGAAAAATGTAAATGGTATAACCAGGATTAACCTGAATAAACCATTTTTTCTCATTGTGATTTACCACTGAGATTTTACCTGACCATTTTATCATGTAAATTATGATGAACACTTCTGTACAGCCTTGTGTTTAATTCATTAACATGGTTTAACTGTAACTGCTGTCTGTAACCTAGAGTACCGGTCCAGCACTGAAGACTCAAGGGATGTGATGAGCAGAAATAGTTGCAAATGCCTTGACAGCATATACAGAGCTTTGATATCTTCCTTAGAAATAGAAACAATATTTCTTCTGGCAGCTGTGTTGTGATTTGTTATCATTTATGGAAGCAAGTAATAGATTCCAGCTAGATTTTTTTTTATAATGTTATTTTATTTGTTGTTCAAAATGTCTGTATCGCACAAAGGACTACCCTTGTTAGCAGAAAAAGGCTCATTCCCGCTGGTGTTATAGCCAATATGAAAATGATGTTTTCATTGTCCTGCCTCCATGCTTGCCATTTTCATTACTTTCCCATTGTGAATAAGGTCCCCCAGTCCAATAAAAGTGTATCAGCAATTGAAACTGGAATCAATGATCAACGCCCAGTTGCATACTTGGATCTGAGACATGTACATTTTAGTTATTTGGACACTTGGGAACACTTAACAGCATTACTCACAACAGTCCCTGCGGTCATACTGGCCATTTGAAGGTGTTTCCAGGGTAACATACTTTTAAACTGAATTGCTAGGTCAGAGGAGTTAGGGAATTGCTGTTTTAAACAACAAAACAAAAAAAATTAATGGCGAAAGAAATACGGTACTTTGAAAATGTGAAAAAAAACCCCTCCATCCTGCAGACTCGGGATATGAAGTTGTGAAGAGCAGTCTATGGAAGCAGCTTTTTCACTGAAGAAGTAAAGCCTAATAATTTTTAATAAGTTGATAAAAGTCTCTTATGATATGCAGCTACTTCCATGTTTTTCCAAGCATTTATGCAGTGTTGTTAAAGAGACATGATTACCAGAGCAAACCCTTTCTCTCTAAAGGAGTTGTCAGCTTACTGGGGGTGGCTAGAAGGAGTGGAGAGTGGACAGGGCAGGGGAAGAAAAGGAAACTCCCAAATGGAAGAAGTAACCGATGGACATATTTATGAAGCCTAGAGGTAGTCATGCAGTTACTTATGCAAGTTTGTGACTCCACATGAAGAAATGTGAGAGCTGAGAGCAGAAGGGAGAGATGTGCCATCAGATCTCAGCTAATTTGTAGAGGGATTTGGAAACCATCGGTTCTCTGAACAGACCCATCCCTCACCTCCAAAAATGTTTAATAAAGCCAAGTAATGAATTAGAGCATTAGGTACTGATTAAAAAGCCTGTTCTGATTCCTCCATCTGTCAGGTGGCCCCACAAGTAGAAGATGGTTGTTTCTGGAAAAACAACATGGCTGTGCTAGCACTGCCCCAAAGGGATACAGAAGTGCTGAGACTGGAGGGCTGTGCTGAGCCCTGAGAAGAACATGGCATCCTTTCTGCGTAAGGATGGAGAAGAGAGGTCCATACTGTGGTGCTTCGTAACCGGACTGACAGGGGTTCATAGGTGGTCCAGTTGCTGTAACAATGAGATTTGGCAGGAGATGCAAATTGAGACAATTAAATAAATAAAATGGTAAACTCAGACTAAGTTGGTTGGGTGGGGTTTTTTGGTTTTTTTTGTTTGTTTGTTTGTTTTTTTTATAATACAGCCTGATCCCGAGAAAGAATCTGATTAGAACAGTCTAGAGGTGCAACACAACGATAATGTTCCTTCCACCCATTCACCTTCTGCTACTTAGCATGAGCCCAGCTTAGCTAGTCAGTGTTGAATCTTGCAGGAATATATGCTGAGCCTGTGACAGAAATGCTGCTAAACATAAGGCTAAGCACAGAATCTGTTCCCTCTTTCATTAGAGATCAAACAGGTCTAACATACTGGGAACTGAAGATTCCTAGTTTCCATACTGGAAACTAGGACTGGGCCCTTTGTTGCCGCTCCTTATAGCGTGCTGTCCTGTTGGTCTGTCTTTGTCTGCAAAAAGGATTCAGGTATTTTGCAGGTGTGTTAAATTTCTTGTGATGACACTTTTCTCTGGTGTTGAATGAGAGATGTGAAAATGAGGATTTCTGCAAAACACTCAGAGAGCTGCAAGCACAGCCATCCGAGAGTCCTGTAGGCTATGTGCTATTGGAATGGGATGGAGAAAGCCCATGTGGCAGCTGATCGTTCATATTGTGGCCACATCCAGCCCTGGCTTAGAAAATTCCTGCTTTACCCAAGTTGTATGATCCCCATATAACAGCTCTTGAGTTTGAGAAAACTGGAACAAAAAGAATGAAGTATATAACAGATTTGTAGCAGAGTGCGCTGTACTAGGGCACTTACTGTGGACGCCTTGTAGCTTTGGGAGGATTCTGGGTCCATAACAAAATTGTTGACTTATAGTGAGAAAATTCAAAGCCTACTTCTCTGCTATGACTCCCCTTTCAGGCTTAGATTGGTGGATGTAATAATCTTGATTCACTAAAGACATGAGTTACTTAAAAGATGAGAACCCTCAGCCCTAGCAAGATGCATTGTCTCCCAGGGATGCATGTTCTGAATATTTTCAGCTAATGATCAAATAAATAGACTTGTCATAAGTGTCTTTATACTTGTCTTTATGCCTGCAGAAAGAGTTAGTGCGTGTTTCAGTGCCTGGGCTACTCTGGTGCTATTTATATTTCAAGCTTTGGATCTGGATAGAAAACAAGGAAGAGGACAGTTTAAAGAATGAATTTGATTTGGGTTTTTCTTAAAAAGAAAAAGAAAGAACCTTCTGTAAAAATGATAAACTAATCCTGACCAACCTGAGCAGGAATCCTATTTCCTGAATTATCTTTATTACATTTTAAATGTGAGACTATGAAAAAATAATTTACTCAAGATGTCATGTTGTTTTGTACACAGCATACATAATGGAGTAATTACAACTGCTCTTCAAATATAGCTGTCCCTTGGGTGAAGCACAGAAGTGAACCAGAAAATTTGCCCACGCGTATAATGTGGTTTGAGACAGATTCTGAAAGAATAGCATTCAGCAGTGATATACATCTGGAGTTGCATACTGAGTACAGCCTTGGAAAAAATGCTTGGTGGAAGTACAAGGCCCTGGCACCATCTTATGTGTGAGAGTCTCAATGAAGGTCCCTGGCATCAGGGTGAATTTCACTCTCGTGCTTGGGGGCTTAGCAACGCCTGGATCTGTTTGTAGATGAGAGAACAGCTATTGTTCTAATGTTCATTTGTAAGAGATTCTGAACTGAAGACTAAGAGTATCTATCATTTTCTGAGTATCTGTAAACAGTTTCATGATTTACATTAAGATAAAGTTGTAGAGTAGCACTGCATCATGCTATGTGTTTGGCTTTCTGGTACAGTGGCTGCCAAACCAGTTAATCAGATCTGCTGGACAAGACCTAGCTGTGAAAGGTGCAGATCTGCTCTGTTTTTTCTAAATGTGCTTTAAGCTTCTCTTGCCAGATGCATTTTGTGGAGAGAGCTGTGAATTGATGATGATGGTGGTGGTGTGTATGAACTGTGTAGATCCACGCTGGAGAAAAATGACATCAGCTGTACAAACAGAGTTTTATATGCTTTCCAGCCAACACATAATGCTGCTTTTAGAATGAAACACCAGTAATGCAGGGCAGGCCCTGAATGTCTGAAATGTTAACAGGTTGTTTTTCAGACAATAAATGATCTGAGGTGAAGCCTGGGTAAACATAGAAAAATAATAATAAATTATTTAAGATATTTTTTCTTGGTGAAAAATACAGTGAGATTCCACTTTTTTATACTTATATTACTTTGTAAAGAAATTATTCCACTCTAATGCTCTCCCCATCCTGACATGTTACAGCAATTTGAAACAAATGATGTAAAATATTTTATTTTTGCATGCAGAAGTGAAACTCTGGACCTATCCTAAGGCACTAACATTTTTTCACCTAAGCACTCTGTATTTTCTGAAGGCTGCATTGCTGATAATCTAGAATTAAATGATGTAACATGAACTACAGTTTTTAAAGACTTCTCCTACATGGGCTTTAAAATTCGTCCCCAGAATTAGGAAATTTGTATAAGTAAGTATATCTTAGCAAAAAAACCATAACAAAGCTCTAAATATGAAAAAACCTAAAATCTTTAATTCTCCTTAAAACATATTTAATCTTCCATGTTTTAGTTAGTCACTCAACTATACTTCACCTGCTGCCAAGATTATTTATCTTATTTAGAGTTTGAATTTTATATTATGCTCATTTGTTCTCTGTTGTAGTTTTGGTTGGCCTTCAGGGTACAGTTGAAAACATTGCATCTGTCTGCTGAAAAACTAGCTGCATCTGCATTTCGTTTGCTAAGACACATGCTTTTGCAAATTAAATAACTGAGTTTTCTGGTGTAAAGAGAAAGGAATCTCAACCCAGACATATAAGGAAAATCTGAATCAAGTAGGAAATAATTCCCTTGTGTAGTTCTCACGTGAAGCAGGTTTCTGGCTGTTGTAGCCCAGCGAGTGCTGCTGCACACGTGCAGATGCAGGCAGGGGGAGCTTAAGGATCACAATCCAGTTTTGCTTGTTCCATCACTTCACTTTCCCAGAGTGTTGCATTAGGTGGAGCCTGGAGCTGCCACTGTTATCAGCGAGTCACACAAGTAGTTACCAGGTACAGCTGTGACCCAGTTCTTCCTAGTTTCATTGCTATTTCCCTAAAAGCTATAAGGAGTGGAAAAAAAGAAAACTAATCCTTTGAGCACACTGGATGTCAGCAGGGATGGTGGCACTGGGGGGTGACTTTCCAGGTCCATTACAGGCTGGAAGCAGGTGGTGTTTCAGATCTCCATGTGATGTGCATCCAGCTCCTCTGCTGAAGTCGCAGCATCGCATAGGTGTTTGAGCTGTACCCCATGCCTTTGGTAGGAATGGTGGCTTACATCTACTCTTCTCTCCATGGCAGAGTGGCTGGGTGGAAGCAGTGGCATGAGATGGCTGTCGGGAGGCTGTGCTGCAGCCAGCAAAGCAGCCGCTTGCCACCATGACAGGCGTTAGTCAAAGCAGGAGGGAACCCCTCACACTCAATGTCACTCCTGCAGGAGCACGTGTGTTGAAGTCTTTGGCTGGACACTCTCCTATTTTGGCTTCTGTCTGATGTTTCTCACAGTTTGATAAGGTACAGTTATAAATTGAGAATACCTGCCTTTTTTTCCCTTAAACTGTAGATAATTGTGCTGGTTTGTAACATCAATTAGCTACACATCTGCCACTTTGAGCCCAAACACAGGCACCTCTCATGTTTCAAACAAATGTATTTGTGGCATACAAATGGCATGTGAGGCTTTCTTTGGATTTCATTCTGCCAAAGTGTGTTTGTAAGAGAGAGCAAGCAAGCACAAACAGAGGGGAGTTGGGTGAGCTAGAGACACAGTGGTAGAACAAGTGTGGGGAGTGTGGACCCCAGGAAGAAAATGCTTGGGCAAGGAACTGTGGAGTGCCATGGGGAAGGCAGTGGGCTTCAGAGGTGGGGACAGGGCATCTATTGTCTCCATAGCTAAACAGCAGTTAATTACAGAAGTACTTGGCATTGTCACAGCTCCTCTTCGAAAGGGAAGCAATCTCTGAATTTGTTTTTCCCCAGTGGCCCAAAGGGCATAAGGCAAGTTAAACCTGTTTCAGGTACTTTGACTAAGATCACAATTGCCAGCTTTTTTATTTATAATAATTTATGCTGCAATGTAATTCCTAAAGTAACACTAATAATAATTCAGATGGTGACAGACTCTTAATTAAAATCACTATGGAAGACACCAGCTTTTAACCACTTCACTCTTCCTGCTATCAATACATAGCAGAGTGCTACAGTTTGCTAAGATAATAAAGCTGGTGACAGCTACGAGAGCTGAACACACCCTGGATCTCTCCAGGTGCATGCATGGAGCCTGGAGAGTTTTTACCTTGATTTTACTGGTTTTAAGGACACTTTAAAATTGTGTGAACAGCTAAATAACCAACAAAAATTAGCAGTAAGCAACTGTCTGATCTGCATCCTGGAAGACTAACTTCTAAACCAGTCCTTAAAATAATGAAGGAATTTTGAGCAGAAGGGGATACTGGCAAGTGTGAAAAACTTCAGGAGGAAATGCAGTTGGCTCTTAGCCAAAGTCATTATAGAGTTACCAACACAATTAAATTTGAGACTTTCTTCTGGAAGGGGTGTAAACTCTCACACTTAATTGGAAGCAGCATATCAATTGAAGGGTGGGATAGGAAGGAAACCCGCCTCTCTAACTGGTTACCCACCATTTCCTACTGTAGAGCATTCTGTTCCTTTCTAGGACACAGTAAAAAAAAGGATGAAATGGACCATTAGTTTGACTCCCATGGCAATTCCTATTTGCTCTGTGTAAATCAGGAATTGAAGCAGTGATGTGAACAATTTCAGTCCCCTGAGGTAACAAGTTCCTTAGTACTTTATTTTACTCTGAAATTCTTTTCAGACACAAGTAGACTGATAAACAGATGACGATGAATAATTGAGTTAATCCAAGAAAGCTCTGGGGCTACATCTCTCACAGTAGGTGTAAAAACAAATCCATGCAAATCCCTTCCTATATCAGGGTGGATTATTTAATTATTTTAACCTTCTGAGGCATCTGTTTGCTTAGGTCTGCTAGGTGGGATTTCTTGTTGTGGGAAAGAGGCACTTTCATTAACTTCTTAGACTGAGACGAAGCAATGTAGCACCAAGTGTATTATATAAGAACATACACCTTTAGTAGTAGGAATCACTTTTTAAACTGATGGAAATATTGAATAAAAGAAATGTTTTTCTCAAACATGTAAAAATACAGACTTTGTTATAATCCAAATGTGCATATTAACTTAAATGAAAGATGTCCCATGTAGCCTTGTCTACAATTCATGATAATATTCTCATATCAAAAGAAATGCTTATTTTCTGCTTTCTAGATTAGTCAACCAAGGTCAAAATAAAAGTTCAACAAGATGGGAGGGAAGTATTCCTGTATTTTCTCTTCTTTAGGAAGAGTTTCAATATACACTTTTAATAGGAAACTTGGAGAACAGAATCTCTTCTGATGCTAAAGATCCACCAGTGACCTTAGTAATTACTATGTTTGAGGTCTTCTCCACACAAGAAAAATTTTGCCCATCACTCTGGTTTCAGGCACGTGTTGTTCACTAATAATAACAAAGATAATGGGAAGATGTAAATAAATAATGTTCCTTAATCTTCAAAGATATCAAGGGGATCTCTCTATCTCTCTCCTTTCTTATATACGAGTCCACATGTATATGTGTAATTTAAGTTCCCTTGGGATCCAGAAAAAAACACATGTTGAAGCACGATTTTCTATGAATGAGAATTCTGATTTTTCAAAAATCTTTACTGCAATAAGTAAGAACGAGGATGATGCTACATGCAGCTCAGGTTCTAATGTTTTTGCAACCTTCATGGCGCTTAATGTGTTTTCCTCAGATACCTGTGTTATAACAGAGAAGTCTAGCTGTGTAAGGCCTCTTTTGTAATTTGGGCTGGTATAAAGTGTTTCTAGGTAACTTAGCTCACTGATATGCAAACAGACAAAGTTATTTCTCAAGCTGACATCAAAGCTAACACTAGATCAAAAATGTTTAATGAAAAAACTCATGGGTAAGCTATTAAAAATGCAACAAAGTGGTCAGTGTCTGGCAAAGTTAAAGCATAGATAATAACATTCATATGCTAATGCAAAGCTGTTTACTTGAGAGAAATATAAACCTATCAAATTGTCTGAAGTTGCCATTAAAGTTCATGAATTCTTTTCAAAGATGAGACATTCCTATTTGAATGTAGATAAATATTCATGGGAGGACTTCATTTTGGGGGAGAAATTTGCTATTAATAACATTATATCTCTTCAAGATATAACAGGCTGCTACTTGTATATTGAAATAAAGGTAGATTGCATCATGTGAAAAAGTGAATATTCACGGTGTCTTTAAAGGCTCTGTACAGTATCACCTAAACAAAGGCATCTCTGTTTTTTTTGTTGTGTGGGGTGTTTTTTTAATAAATCATGGGTGTTCCACTGTTGTCTCTTTTTTGAGTTTGAGACTAAAGTATTTCCTTTTTTTTTTTTTCTTCCTATATGAGCAGATTTCATCTCCATTTCTTGAAGGAAAAGGGAAGTTTTCACTAAACAGAGATACACTTGTCTAATTCCTCAAACCTTATGGGAAAAATCAGGGTAGGGGGTAAGGAAAAATGTATTAAAAGGTTGTGTCCAGATCAAGTAAATGATCTCATGTGAGGGGAAGTAGTGAGAAAAAGGGAACACAGGAACATGGATCTGGTAGAGAGAACTTCTGTTGACTGATCTTAATTTTTGGTGGTTTTTTATAGGTGTTTTGTACATTACGTTTTTAAAATAGATCTTCTCAAATAAACCTGGTTTTGCACTTTTTGTACAAAGTACCTGTATAATTATTTAAATGTACAGTTGATATCTACTGATTTAGCAGTGCACAATATTCTAGTTGATCAGGTGTGGTTTCTCTGGTGATAAAGGAATATAGAGTTCATCCCTGAACCATGTTTGTCTTTGAGAGATTTTTTTTTTAGGAGACCTTATTTATTTTTATTACTATTTTCATGAAATTGTAGAATTGTAACATGCTTCAGGTCTCTAGCACTATGAAATATCTGTGAAATTGGTCAGTGAATTAAAAAACCTTTGAAGAGAGTGGTTGACATACGTGGCAGTGGCTTAAGCTTTGATTTCTTAGGGAAAACTAGCACTGTGCAACATTGTTAAAACAGGTAGAAGTGCTTTGAGAACTGCCAGACCCCTAGATGATGACAAATATTTGCTAATGAGGAATCAATTAGTGGATGTTTTAGTGAATTAGTAGCAAAATTAACATTATTCAGCATTTTTACATATAATCTTGAAGTAAATAGAAAATTGCCAATGATAAAATTTGCAGATGACCTAAGATGGAGGTACGCATCGAGGACAGAGCACTTGCTGATGCTGCTCACTGGTTAGGCCAGTTCCCTTGAGCTTTAGCACAGCCAAATTCCAAATTACACACCCAGGAACAAGCAGCACAGTTTTATCTGCATAGTAGGGCCTATATTCTGGAAAGCTCTGACTCTGAGATGAGGTAAGAAAATCTTCAGCTCCAGGAATCTGCCTGTAAAGTGTTTAGAGATGGGTGGTGCAGCGGGTGCGTGTATATGTAGATGGCCTGTGGGCCCCTGGCAATCAATACATTGGAAGAGAGAACTGGAAAGCTTGGAGGTGCCAGGAAACCTCTGCAGAACAGCGTGTCTGGGGAGAGGGATCTCACCAAGCCGAGTTGTCAGTCTTCCTTGCTCCTCTTTGATAATCCTCATATCCAAGGACTGTGTTGCAAGGAGGGTTTCTAATCAGTTTCTGTGTAAACCGAAGAAGGAGGAGCACCTTCTTTTCTTTCTTAGGTACAACCTAGCCCTAAGTTTTTATCACAGATGCACAGTTACCAGACTGCTACTGCACTGATACTATTTCCAAAGAATGGAAAAGAAATAGAAATATATATATTGCAGGAGCAGATAAAAGATGCCTAATGGGTAGGAAAGGCTGATTTCCTCTAATCAGACAGAAAGAGCTGGATTAACGCTCTTGCAGTTGAATATTTTGCACAGATTTCATTGGATTCCCTCCAGGCTTTTTGATGAGAGACTATACCATAGTGGCAAATGCTGGGGTTGTACTCTCAAAGGGGCAACACAACAGCATTCATATTTTATGACTCTGTAACAAATACATTAACTTTTAGCAGCCAAGGTGTTAAATGTTTTATCTCATTCAGAGCCAAAATACTGAGTGGATGTTACAGATGGTGACATGCATGCTTTTGGAAAGATGATGAACGCCTCCAGCCCTAGCTGCAAATGGCTAACTAATTAATTATTGTACAGTGAGTTCTTGATTATGATACAGGGGAAATTTACAGAATTAGCTTTGGTGAACATTTTTATTTGAGGAACAATATCTTTTAAGCACAGTATTTATTCACTGGAGGAAATTCACGTCTACCTACAGAACAACCATGGTATCTATACTCCGTATGAGCTGCCTTCAAAGTAGTGGTTAAATACTGATGGGAAATTGTGGCTGATACCATCTGCTTGTGGGCAATTCTGAAATTCATTCCTCAGGTGAAATTCTTGGTGGGTCTGTGCATGTGGTTGCAAACTGCCAGCCCCTGTGCTTTGGACAGGCAGGCTCTGCACCAAGTCATATCATTCCACAGGTGACCAAACTAGTGGTAGAAAAGGGATAACTCTGTTCTTTAGGTAGGTGAAGTATCCAAAGAGAAGAGACAAAGGTCAGAGGAATAATTTACTTTTTTCCTTGCTTAGCAATATATATGTATTTTTTAAAAAATCAATATAGCCATATCATCAGCCAGAGCCATAGGCCATAAGGTTAGAGTATATACTGTGTCAGTATTAATGGTGTGAATGGAAATACAGATTGCTGGAGCAAAGAAGCAGAAGATGCACAGGCAAGAAGTGGAACCAAGGAGAGAGCCAGCAATGGGGGTGATGGTTTATGGCCACTGTGCTGGCCAGAATGGGGCTGGGAAACACGACTTTGTGTAATTGCCTTGTAAATATGAAAAACTGCACTGAGGAAATACCAGCTTTACTACTGCTTTTTCTCCTTACTGAAACAGTCCACTTTTTGGATCCGTGTCGAGGCTAAAATAGCCTAGCAATAACAACAATGACTGAAACAGTAGCCAAAGACTCTGTGCTGCAAGCTAATCTGGAGATCAACCAGCTGTCTTTATTCTTGGTGAAGAATTTGCAGGCTGCTTTCTGAAATACCATGGCTGCCTCCTTCTGAGAAAGTGTCTTGGGTTTTCACATATCATTACAGACACTGAGGGCTTGTTTGCATTTGCTGAAAGTGTATTTTATTAGTCTGGTTGCTTTTCTTAATGGAAACAAATATTTTGAAGTGGTTAATTTATGAGAATAAATATTATTCAGCAGGTTCCTAAACTCCCTGTGGTAAATAATACAGACATGGTAAAGGCCAGCTCTGTTATATTAATAATTGATGTTTGGCTTCCTCCTAACTTAACTATAATCTATTCATTCTGCTTTGTAAAAGAGCAATTAGAGCTGTATTATAGTAATCAATAGAGCAGCAGCATTTAGAACCAGGGAACATAAACAGAGGGAAATTTTGCACATAGGAAGTTTTTTCAGGTATATTGCAAAATCTACCTTAATTGGATGGAATTTTAAATGATCGCAAAAGAAATTAAATTATAATTGATATAGACATTTTCAGAGGTTTTCTTTTTAACCAAAGCCAAGTCCTAACAATGTGACTGAAATTATTTCCCTCCCTTTTACTTGTCATGTCTCCCAGACAGCTCATATGCTAATAACGTAACTGCAAAAATGCAGCTTGCTTGTGCTTCTCCAAACAGCTACACTGTTTTTGGGCATGTGAAAGGAATGGAGGGGGATGTGATGGGAAGCAGGTCCTTCATTTGGAAGACTGAGTGGCAGATGTGAGAGGCTGTAAAATTGAGTAACATTAACAAACAACTTGAAGAGGAACAGAGGAAAACTCGCATGTGCTACAGCCAAAGGAAATACAGAGTCTGGCAGGGGGGATGGGGAAAAAAAAACCCAACACACCAGTCCTCCCTTCAAGATTCTGTAAGAAGGTTTTGGTTAACCATCCCAAATAGAGAGAAATCTTGATAGTGCCCAGACTTTGGTGTGAAAAGAAACAATAGAGATGGAAAGGCCTTGGAAGCACTGTGTTTCAGATAAGAAAATAAAGGAGTTAAGAGTACTAAGATGAGTACTATGGCATTGTCCTGTCAGTCTTGAAGCTCACACTGAAATATGTCTTTGAGTACCTCATTGACTTAGGTAGATGTGTGGTTTTTGTGCCCTTGGGACTTTGGCACCTTAAACAAAAACTAGATAGTGTTCTTCACCCTCTGTCTCTTCCTGCTTCCTTTCATGCCAATGTGTTAGTTTGGAATAGCCTTCTGCTGTGTTCAGGGAACCCTTTCTGGACTGCATATATTCTGTAGGACTGGTAAGAACAGCTTGTACTGTCCCTTCCAACACATACTATTCTATGATTCTATTTCTGCATTTCAATGTTCAGTTTGGTTGAATCAGGTGCAAAGCCTGTGGTACAGTGTTATCTTCCCTTAATATTTCATTTACTTGAGATTAAGGACTCTCTGCAACTGAGCTGAGGCCTGACTCTGCTGCTGGGTCTGGCCAAAATCGAGTCTCTGTCCCCATTGCTGGAGAGAAGTTGCTTTGGCAGCACAGGACACTGGACTCTCCTCTCCATGCAGAGGAGCTCTACAGGGCGACGAGCTGCCAGTAGAGGTTGAGTTGCAGGGTATGGCAAGCTGGATCCAGAGCTGGTGGGAGTCACTGGGAGACTGTCAGCGTAAAAGCACAATACTGAGTGATTGTTAATATTAATAATCACCATAGTATTCTCCTTCTTTAGAGCATTGTGATGTTTGAGGTGAAAATAAGTGCTTTCGGTCATCTAGGAAGTGTGTAATGGCTCAATAATGTATTCCCTGTTGTGACTTTTGGGCTTTATGTAATGGCAATAAAAGTATAAAATGTGTTTAATTAAAGGAAGAGGCTGATTTTATGGAACAAATGTATCAAATAAATAATGAAAAGTAGGACCATTAACATGCTGGTCCAACTTTTCAAACACAATTTTCATTTTACTATAGAAATTTAAAAACAAAGCATGTGTTAATTAATGCGACTAATTTTTTATTAATGCAATTAGTTTTTATTTTTCTGGTGGCAATAGAGTATTAAATAGGAGCTGCCAACTAGACAGGAGAAAGGTGCTATTTAAACTGATAGGGAAGGAGATGCTTTCTTGGCTAGAGCTTTGTACACTTGAACAAGGAAATGAAATAATTAAAGCCCTGTTTAAAACAATCTATTTTCCTGGGAAGCATTAGCTTGTCACTGTGTAATGTATGCATCACTTTGCATGTGCATTATGTTTTAATAATGCCCCCATCTTCCTCATAAGGTATATTGTCTTCTAATGCAACCCTCTCTAATAATCCTATCCTGGCAGTTGTCATGCAATACTGATTGCTTGTGGTGAGTAGCATATCCTGTAATTATTTTCCTCTCCTATCAAGGTGTAATATACCTCAGAGTCACTGTACATAGAAATGTACCTTCGTATACTATTATAATGTGCATTGGGTTTCTTTGGTTTTTTGTTGGTGTTCGTGTGTTGGTTTTTGTTTGGGTTTTTTTGTTTTGTTTTGTTTGTCAGCATAATGAAATTATTCCCTTCCACATCATGGAGTAGCATAATGCTTATTGATTTATTGCTGTACCTATTTATGTAGCTTATCAGAACGGTGCTTCCAATGCATTAGCAAACCCCTGAAGTGCTTCTGGTAATAGGAAAAAGTGCCTGGGTAGCTGTAAATATAGGAAAGAAAGTTTACAGTTTTATAAAACTTACAGCACAAAATTCCACTTACCCTGCAACCGTAGTGTGCTCAGCCAGGCTGTCTTACAGCTAACCTTCTCCACAGGACAACTGTTTGCAGGAGAATTGAGTTTCTCTTTGGCCCTGGCCTGCTGCCTTTGGCAACGTTTCCCAAATGTAGGCAGCAGTGCCCTCATTTTCTCACTTTGTTTACCCTGCATTGAATCCATTTCTGTTAATGTGAAGAGGCAGAAGCTGCAAGATATTAATCCTACCCTGCAAAATGAGAATTAGACACTATAGCTGGACACCAGCTTAAAGACCCTTCCAGAAGCTACATCAATTTAGACTTAGGAAACCATTAAAATGTTGCAGCCCACGTACATACCTCCACGTATGTGCTGTCTAGGAGGCGGGGAGGCAAGCCAATCAACAAACAAGTCATTCCTACAATAAATCTCTCCTGATTGAACTTGAGCACAGCACAGCATGCTACAGAAGAATGAATAAACCGATGATAATAACAGAAGCTGATTACATTGTGATGGGCAATAGAAGCAAATAGGCCTTATCTTGCACTGTGAAATAGAAACTCGTGGGCAAACAAATAAGTCTAGATTCCCAGAGAGAGCATTTTCAGCAATCTATGGGCAATGACCCTCAAAATTGTGTATTCAAAAAAAATAATTATTTTCAGAAGTGCAGCCTTGGCCCTTAGTGCAGCTGAGAATAAGGTATTTGTGTTGCTCAATTGCACATGCAACCTATCATCAAATTTTCATCCCATTGAGAAATACTGGTGTTCACAACTGGATGCTCATCAGGACCTGGTCGCAGATTAGCATGTATACTTTCTGCTCTTGCTTTGACAATTTACTCTTTCTTCTTCCTCTTTATTTATATAAATAATGACTTTTTATAATCAAGAGAAGAGAATTTTAAACCATTGAAAATGGACTGGGGACTTAACCCTTTGAAGACTTATCTGAATAAGCTGTACTCCCATAGGTGTACTCTGAGTGCACTCTGCATTAGTATTTGGAGGATGGAGAACAAGGTGGTTTTGCCTTTTCACACAAACCCCAAATTTTGAACAAGCATGCCAAATTTTCTACCACTGCAAGAAATAAATATTTTGACAAACACGTGTTTATTTTTGTAGAAGTACAAATACAAGTGTAAAATACCAAGGTTATATCAGCTGTGAGCTCCCCATACACATTATTTCAGCCTGAATCCATGAAGCACTTGGGTAGGTACTTCCCTTTCAGCGTTTAGATTGTACTGAATTGTTAGTTTCCTTACTGTTTGAATTTGATGAGCTCTAGTATTCTTGGATTTAAAGATGCTTAAGCTGGCGCTTAAAATTAAGACATTTTGCATATCTTTCTGATAGAGGATTACTATCTATCATAATGCTGTGTATATTTGTTCTGAGAGAGATTAAAAACTTACCTTATTTGTGTAACCTATTAAGACATATAAAATGTCTTTGCTCTATGCTTTTCCTGTCCTTTATCACAAGCTCACTGAAATTTCAGGAATGCAACTTATATTGAGTGCTTTCCTCTACTGATGTAGGACAATTAGTCATTAAACTATTGCTCTCTTTAATACAACCAGAACCACCAGAACAGAGCCTGTAGATCATCCTTAAGTGTGCTTGTGATCCATCAAGTAGATGTTCCCTGTGTGTGTTAGGGAGGTGAGCATCCTTAGAGCACAATGAATGTCACACAGAAAAGCAAAGTAAAATGGATAGTTACAGTACTACATTAGCTGCTAAGAGGTTGGTAGACTGTAGGAAAACAAAGATGGCATAAATCTCAGGAGGATGAGATTTTGGCTCCCTTCCTCCGTGTGCTCCTGACTGGGTGCATTGTACCCTTGTGTTCCCACCTGGGCTGGAGCTGCTCAAACTGACAAAAGCAGTTGCAGCAAGTTCAGCTGGATGAGTATGGATATACAGGGAAGAGAAGCTTTCCTAGACCCTATATGTACTAAGAATCAATCCAGTAACTGATAAGCATTCATTGTTTTCCAGACAGAAAAATAATTCTGTAACTATAAGCAAGTATCGCTCCCGTTCTCTATAGAGATTTCACTAAAAAATTTCAGCTACAAACTGTGAGATAATTAATTTTCTAGTTAAAAATGTGCTGTCAATATCCATACAACAGTTCAGCTTGGATATTCCTTCTCCTGTTTGTAGTGCACGCTGAAAAACTACTGTAAATGAGAAGGTTGTTATTCAATGGTAACTGAAGAAATGAAATAATTTATTCTATCTGAGCATAATTTTCTTTAAATGATATTGAAAAAATTGGAATAACTCCCAAGAATGCTTTACAACCCTATCAGAAGAAAACATCAAAGAGCACTAATTCCAACATTATGGTTGCATAAATCAGTGTCAAATATTAATATTGCAATGGATTTTTGTAACCTTTAAAAGTAATATGAAATATTGCCAAGAAATAACGTAAAATATGCATCCAACCAGATTGTAATATTAATAATAATACTTACTAATTGCTGTCAAAGGTACCTTTTGGCTCTAAATCTCAAGTCAAATCTTTCTCCTTGTCAAGAGTGTTAGTAAATAATTCTTGCTGGACAGTCAGCTTATTTGGTACTTGCAAAGCTTATAAAAATCTTCCTCTTATTAAAGATGCTGCATTAATTACTGTTTAGCAGTGCGTGCTTATCTTTCTAAGCACAGATTTAGTAGGTGGTGGTTTTGTTTACCCAGTGATAAAGGTTGGAAGGAACACTTGCAGGATCAGTCATGAAATAACCACATGGAGTGTCTTAGGACTTTTAAAACTGGGAGCAGATGTTTTCTAAGCACAGATTTAGTAGGTGGTGGTTTTGTTTACCCAGTGATAAAGGTTGGAAGGAACACTTGCAGGATCAGTCATGAAATAACCACATGGAGTGTCTTAGGACTTTTAAAACTGGGAGGTGTTATGTTTTGATTTGGCTTCGTGCACTTAAA
>NW_010292229.1:0-63706 GCF_000700745.2 Antrostomus carolinensis
CTGTGATTCTGTGATTCTGTGTGATTCTGTAAGGGCTCTCAATGGGAACATCTTCTAGAGGGAGAACACTATATGTTCATTTTCTAAACCTCAGTTTGAGGCTCTTGTGTTTTCACAGTAATTTTGGATATAAATGTTTTAGCGCTCATGTTGATATGAGTTAGTTTTAATGTTGAAGAGCTTCTTAATTTCAGTCTTGTGTTGAGAGTTGCTGAAATTATTGAAGATTCAGCTCCTAGTTTTTTCTACTCTTTTCATTTTATCATCTTCTGAAAATGTCCCCATGGCAGAGGGAATGTGACTTAGAAACTGAATACAGGGTGGGAATTTTAAACTCCCCAGTAATTTTGCACAACACAGAAAAATGTAAAGAATAAAAACACTTCTGCCATTTTCAGAGAACAAAAAAAATTCACAAACAACAGAGAATTGCACAAAAATATTTGCAATGGCTTTGTGATCAAAATATTTGGAGACTAAATTTTCAAACTGACCAGGAAAATGCTCTTCTGGGCAGAATTCTTTTCTGTATGTGACAGCACTAATCCTCCTCCAGTCCTGTGTGAAGGCAGTCCTGTAGGAGGCTGTGGCCTGGGAAAGGTTCAGAAGTAACCAATTTATTCTGAGCATGTAGATTCCAGGTGAGCAAGGATTGCACATTGTAGAAATGCAGTACATAAGCAAGGTATTTTCGCAGGCCTGTGAAGTGTGTGGCTGGTGTCATGTCCCAGTACTCTCAAAATGAAAATTAAATGTTATCAAAAGATCCTACTGTGAGCCACAGGCTAAATCTTTGTGAACCTTCAGAGACATAAGTCAGCTTGCTATTATTTCTGCTTCCTTTATATGGGAAAAAACACAAAGAGCAGAGTTAAGGTTTCTCTTTGTTTTTCATGTCTTGTATCTTGGGGGCATACAGGTAAAGCCATGTGGGAATTAAGAGAATTTCCAAAGTCTTATAATTTTGTAAATGTGAATATCCTTGATGGGTATGAACAAAAAAGGTTTAGGTTTTTTTGGTTTCCCTGCCTCCCCCGTGATCCCCCCCCCCCAGTAACCATATATAATATTGATCCTTTCCTTATTTACCAGGTCTTATTGGTGAAATCAAGGTTGGTTGGAGTTCTGAAGGCAAATACATATTTAATAACTATTAGGAGATTCTTTCTGTAAAATTACATCAGGCCTGCTCACAGTATATCAGTACCTGCAGTCTACTTTTTATAAATTCAACTTATGAATTGTTTCCTGGAAGACTGGGGATGTGTTAAGTATTTACAAAGCTGAGGAGAGAATGAAGTGAATGGTGCTGGAGGTATCTGTAAAGGCTGCACAAATAGAAACAAAGAATATAACTTCCAGTGAGTCTGAACAACCAGGTATGATCTCAGGCAAAGAAGAAGAAAGACTAGGTAATTTCTGCAGCATGAATACTCTGTCCTGGGAAAGTCTTGGTCTTAGAAGGACTTGTGGGACATATCAGATCATGAGCTGAACATGAGCTACAGACAGTTCAGCTGAAAAGCTAATACACACTTGTAAATATGAATATCAATGTCTTTGTACTTGAGTGGTGCAGCATCCACAGCAATGCTGTGTCCAGCTCTGTATTTCAGGAGCAATTGAGAAATTAGCAAGTGTTTAGAGAAGAGCACTGAAAAGCTTTTGAGAGCCATGAAACATGCCTTGTTGTTAAAGATTCAAGGACCATAGTCTGATTAGCTTATTGAGGGCTTAAAGGGTGATTTCTCTGGTCTATGAGTACCTACTTGGAGAGCAGAAACATGATTATAGAGAGTTCTTCAGTTTGGCAGACAAAGTTATAGCAGATCCAATGGCTGGCTGTTGAAGCAAGGTGTAATTGGGCTAGAAATATGGTAATCAAAACAAGGTAATGTTAAGTGACTCCTTGATGTAGAAGTGTAAAATTTCAGGTCAATATTGGAAGATGTTCTAAAAGATTTGTGCTCTATAAGTGGTCTCAGGCTGCCTTTGATATGCAAATCCCTGAGGATTTCCCAAGGGGAATGATACACCTTTGTACTGTGTATTTGAACCCCTTATCTAATGGCAGGTTTTGTACTTTCTATGGACATAATTCTCCAAGGTTCATGGGCCACAGATTGAAAAACTACCATACAATCCTAAACCAGGGACTTGAAGCAGAAATTGGCCAAGCAAGGCTTGTGGTCTGTGGTGTCCAAATGGTCAGGCTAAGTGATTGCCGCGGGTTTCCTCTAGCTTTGTAATCTAGGAATCTCAGCCCAAAATGTAGCTACATCTGAGGAACATTGATGCATTAGCCCTTACTCAGCTATCGCTCCCTATCCTGTGAAACACTTACCTACAGAAGATGACTAATGGTTTAACCATATTGCTTACAAGTTTTACAGCACTGGTGCCTGAAGCCAAATCCCTTTTGCTGCTACTCTGGTTCAGTGGTTTTCATTTTGTCTGTTTTGTCTGTTGTGTTAACACATGAAAATGAGGCAGAAAGGTGCCAAGACAGGTTTTTTTTATTATTTTAAAATATCCTGGATATTGAGAGCTGAGTGGGCAATGGGTTGCAATACTAAGGGATCTGCTCTGCACAAGCACTTGTTCTCAGCCCCATGCCATCCTCTTCTGGCAAAAACATGAAGAGAATTGGGCAGACAGCCCAGAGGAAAGTAATTTGGGGTTTTTTGTTTGTTTGCTTGTTTGTTTGTTTTTCTTTTTTCTTCGTGTTTCTTTTACTGCATAATTTTCTAGCAGGATCAGTTCCCTGAGCTGTTTCTCTGTAAGATACACAAATATTTGCCTGCTTGACTTGATAAAAGATAGAGGGCAATTTTAGGATAGGACTGGGCATTTGGGAAATTTAATGATGCTTAAATTAAAAAAAAAAGCAACCACAAAACCAAATACAACTATGCTCTGCATTTTAAACTCCTACTTATCACTGTCCTTATATGGTTGTGCTCAGTTGATTTATTCCCTAGATATTAGGAAATGCTTTGGTGGTAGTTCTACTGATTTTTTGTGTGTGCAGAAGGTGATGCAATCAGACATCATTTTTAAGGTTTAAAATATTTAAAATACGTAATTAATTATTTCCTTTCATCTTGGGTTTGCCAGCTTTCACATCCAGCTCCTAAGCTGTGACTCCCCAGTCAGTTAAACTCATTTTGATGGATTGGATTGACACAGATACCCATTTACCTCCATTTTTATTCCAGTTTCCTTTTAGAAAACTATTATAGAACAGCAATAGCTTCCCGCTGGGCAGACAAATTCTTTCTGTCCTTCTTTAACACAGCCATGCATTTTTCCCAGTGATGAATGCAGTAGAACCAAATCATATGAATCTAAAATCTGTTCCAGCTGCTATTGAAGAGAAATGATTAAAACAAGAGCAACAAAGTGGAAAGAAAATTCCCTGCTTTTTTTTCTGCATGCCAGCAAACACGCTACCATTGAGTGTAAGCAGCAAAATGCATTTTGAGACTCAAGAACCAGATGTGCATATAAGCAATAAGAGGCTAAATGAATAATAGAGCAGAATGGCATGACACCATATCACAGTCCTCAACTAGTAAGTAGCACAGTTCAACCTCAAAAGCTACTGAGTAAGACGAAAATGTCTCTTTAACAGTATTAGGGGACAATTTATTATGTGTATCCTTCGAGTGCGGCACAATGTCACTGCAGGCCCATTGCATTTGCATTATTTCCAGACAACGGCAGCAGCAGAAAAGGACACTGATTTATTTCAGAGCAGGCACAGGTGATTTTTATGTCTGTTGGGACTCAGCCAGATATGGCTTAACCCATTCAAGTCTTTTCTGCTTATACGAAGAGGTGTCTTTTTTGTAACATCCTTATCTTCCAGCTCAGATTTTATTTAAGTTACCCAAAGAAATATGGAGGATTTTGAAATATTTTCCTTTTTTTTAGACAGTTACTAAATCTTTATTCAATTCAGGGGAGAACAAGTGATCGGCAACAGCTTAATCTGTTTAAAATAATTCTGATGATCATTTTCACTAGGCAGCTTTCAACACAGTGTGTGATTTTCACACCCTAGAGTAGCCAAAATTGAGTGATCTCCTTATATTATTCTCTATTGCATGTAAGCTAATTTGCCAGGCTCAAAAGATAACAAACAAGAAAAAAAAAAAAGTCACTGTCTGGCTGTCATGATCCAATCAAAGCATGCAAGCTTTGTTTCTGCTCAATCGGAGAGCCCCGAGGACTGCCTGTGTCCCAGTTTTCCAGCAATATAGAAGAGGGAAATCTGGTGTCTTGCTGCAAATGCCACCATACAGAGAATGCACAACAGAGTTTGGGACCAAATGCAATCACTAATGACCATTAGAGAGAAAGCAGAGTTGTTAGTCCAAAGCAATTATAACTGGCTTCTGATCTTTCATCAATTTTATTACTTCTGTGTATCAAATAAGCACTGGTATTTTTTTTCCCCTTCTGAACAGCTGCTTGGTGTTGTCTGCACACGGGGCTGCAATTCTGCTGATGGTTGAAAGAGATGCAGAAAGCAAAAGTGTGAATTCATGCCCCGTGCAAAAGTGACTCCTGTGGAACTGGAGTGATGTACACTGTGCTCATGAGCAGAGTGGATGGATGAGAAAGGGTATTTTTTCAGGAATGATCCACAGGGTTTACTTCATTCCAAATAGGAAAAAAAACCCGACTATTTGGAAATTTTATTAGAGGGAGTTTTGCAAAAGTTTCCCTTAAAATCCATTAAAACACTTTCTAGTTTGGGGGGTTTGGGGGTTTTTTGTTTTTTTGTTTTTTTTTGCAAATGGGGTGAATCAGAACAGGTCAAAGTAAAATTACCTACATGGTGCAAATTCTTAAAAGAGATGGTAAATGTGTTGTTCCAGATCACTGAGACAGGACAGGTCAATATTTTTTTTTAATAGATACTTTGATAGTCTACTAAAACAAGGTTCTGGTAAATTAGCCCAGTATTAACGAGAATTCATTTTCACTGTACCCAAAACATCTGCTGGATCACTGCTCTGCTGGACTTGACTCTGGTCTGCTCTTCTCTCTGTTATATAGTCCCTTTGCACTCGTGCTTACTGCAGGAATAAAGAGCTTGGTCAGTGTGCAAGTACGTGAACACAGTTCAGTGAGTGCAACACATGTAAATGTAGACTTTGTGGTGCATTTTTTAATGTTACTCAGCATCTTTTGATGCCTGTGATTAGTCATAACTACTTGTAGAAGTGGAGAACATGTCCTTGTTCAGTACTTCTAGAAGAAGCAGTCATGGGTGGCGGCCACTGAAACAAATCATCTTAGTGCCTGTGGACTTGCTAGGGAGTGATTCTTGCACTCTCAGTGTCTTCAGCATGAATCACTGCTTTTATCTTCTTACAGGAGGCAAATAGGACTCAATGGCCATTGCACATCACAGAAGCCGTGTATTGTAAGCCCAGCTCTACCACTAGCCTGGGTAGTCTGTGGCATCCTTCTGTGGCCTATTTCTCACCTCAGTAATGTAATTTGTTCCTTTTTAAAGCATTTTGAAAGCTTTTAATAACATACAGTACTTGCATGGCAGGGGGTGGTGTTACAGCTCCATGATTTTGATTGCATTGAATATACTCAAGAGGAGTCTGAGTGTTGGTAGGTCAGGCACTGTGTTAACTATCAGGAAGACTTGATCCCTGCCTTAAGGAGCTTATAATAATAAAGAGGGCAAGTGAAAACAAAAAACAATAACTAAAAAGGGCAAAATAATGGAGAAAATAGTCTGTGGGGCACATACAGTCCCGTAAGTTAACAATTTGCGCAACTTCTTGCTGGGTTTAGTTTAGCTTCTTCATAGTCCAGCAGGCTGTCAGATCCCTTAGCTATAAATCACATATTCTGAATAGGAATTACCTGGTGTTATGGTGAATTATAACAGATATCTGCTCTCTGCAGAGACGTTTGAAATGGGAAGCTGAATCCTCTGTAATAAAAAAAAAAAAGTCACTGGCTTCTTTTAAAAAAATAGTAATACTGTTTTCTAAAGAAAATAGTCTCATTATTAAGCATAGTGCGCGAACGTGATGAATCAAGTGGAACGAGGAAGAGACAGCTTGTTAAAAATTAAGATATTCCTTCTTTTTGCTTTTCTTCCTTCATTGACAGATGAAGTACCCTTTAAATACCAGAGCACCTAAATGCTGCTGTGCTGGTTGTGGCTGGGATACAGTTAATCTTCTTCATAGTAGCTGGTATGGGGCTATGTTTTGGATTTGTGTTGAAAACAGTGTTGATAACACAGGGCCATTTTCATTACTGCTGAGCAGAGCTTACACAGAGTCAAGGCCTTTTCTGCTCCTTACACCACCCCACCAGCAAGGAGGCTGGGGGTGCACAAGAAGTTGGGAGGAGACACAGCTGGGACAGCTGACCCCAACTGACAAAAGGGATATTCCATGCCATATGCCGTCATACTCAGCACATAAAGCTGGGGGAAGAAGAAGGAAGTGAGGGATGTTCAGAGTGATGGCATTTGTCTTCCCAAGTAACTGTTATGTGTGCTGGAGCCCTGTTTTCCTGGGGATGGCTGAACACCTGCCTGCTGATGGGCAGTAGTGAATGAATTCCTTGTTTGGCTTTACTTGCATGGGCAACTTTTGCTTTACCTATTAAACTGTCTTTATCTCAACCAAGGAGTTTTCTCACTTTTACTCTTCCAATTCCCTCCCTCATCCCAGCCAGGGGGAATGAGTGAGCGGCTGCGTGGTGCTCAGTTACTGGTTAGCTTTAAACTGTGACACCTGCCTTTGTTGATCACACAGTTCAGACACAGTTGAGCTGAGCATTGAGCTTAGCTCTGTTACAGAGTAAATTTAGTAACAGAGTTTGTAATTTTTCCTCACCTCAAGTCTAATTGATACAGAAAACAAGTAAAAATATAACACAAGTTCTTACAGAAAATAGATCCAAATTAGAATATTACTTAAACTACTTAAGCCCACCCCCCAACAAGTTATAGAAAATAAATATGCCTAATATTGCCTAAAGAGCTTCTATCAGTTTTTTTAAGAAAAAAAAACTATTTTAAGGATGATGGGCAAGGAATGACAGTTCGCAATTGCTGAGCCAGCTATTCTTTACAGAAGTATTGTATTAACAAGTAGCTGCATTAGATGTCCCCTGCAGAAACGGCTGTTCCTGGTGAAGGTAGGGTAACTGTCCAGCAGTTCACTGCAGCCTTCCCAGTCTGTGTGCCAGATCCATGAGAAGGGAATACAAACCTCCATGAGCTATAGAGTGCAATCAAATAGGGTGTTTTACCTTATAGCTGCCAACAGAGATAACGCCAACTCAACCCATGTTGTTGTTAGAAACCCGTTCTAAGAATTGGGTTAAACAGGCATAGCTGCAAGTCCCAAGAAGCAGACTCAGATCCCTTTGTTTTGAGGCATCCAAACTTCACAAAGGGTCTTTACATGTTTGAAAAACATCATCTCTAATATTGGTTTAGTTTGATTTTTCTCTTCCCGTCTTGTACCTACAAACCTTTCTCTACTAGCTTTCAGCTAAGTCTTGCAGAATTATCTGTTAATAAATGTATTATCTGGGAATTATGAAGTGTACATCTCCTGAAAAAGCACTTCCTTGGGTCAGGCTTCCTCTTGTACATTATTCTTAATACTGCATTCAGTTTTGGTGCTAGGAGTGATGTCCAGTCCGTCTGGCAGTACCTACCCATCTCCTGATCTGTGAGGAGGACAGATATGGCTTTAGGAGGTGGCCTTCAAATTGGTCCAGTACATCTGATATTCAGTTAATAAAAGACAGACAGATTTAGAAGCAATGACACATCGGTGCTTTAACTGACATCACCAAGAACAATTGTGGCTTTAATTACATGTATTTTATGTAACCAAAGTAAATAAACAAGTAGAAAGGAACAAAGTATTTAAAGTCAGATTATGTTAAGAGTTGAATTTATACACTGGCATCTGTACAAGGCTGCAAAAGAAACAGCTTCCATCACGCACCATGGATTTCCACCACATTTAATTCCATCATAAACCTCTTCTCACACTTTCACAGCAACCATGTTTCTTCCAAATAACAAAGCAGAAGTTTGGTTGCACAACTACTTTTTGTAAAAGAGCAAAACCATCACACATCCATAACTAACTGTAATGCATGCCTCAGGGCCAGTTTTGAAATGGGGGAAGTGATGTTATCAAGAAGCACCTTAATCCATTCTCTAGGAGCCATTAGGACATCCTTTTCAGAAACACAAGTGATGTAGGGTACAGTGCAACGTCCCTATAGGCCTGCAGCTGGTGTGGTTGGAGATGACTGCTGCTTTCTGCATCCATACCCTGTTCATAAGTACTCCTCACTTTGGCAAACACTTGATCAGTTCACCAAGTGAACTGGTGAACTGAAAAACACTTGGTCACTCTGATTCTACTGGCTGAGGGTGACATTCAACCTATACTTTCTGGTAGATCTGCTGTGGGGTGACAGCTCTGGCTACATGGGGTCATGAACAGCTGGGACTTTCATACCTTGAAGAACTCCAGCTGTTTCTAAAGCTGTAGTCTCTGCCATGACACCAGCCATTTCCAAAAAACTCTGACAATTGAAAGCCAAAACCTCATTGTTTTTCAGCTGTCATTCCAAAAAGGTAGTGATAGTTGCCTTTTTCCTTCTCACTCAAAGGACGCCACTTCTATATTTTAAGGTGTCCAAAACTAACAGTTAAATCTCTAAAGCCATTAGTGTTCATTACTGCAAAGAGTACATTACATATCCAACCCTGTTGTTTATTTTTAAAGGTATATCCTGGTGACACATGTTGAATTTAATTTTATTACTGGTTGAGCCAAGGCATTTAGTGTTCAGAGAATTATAGTGATTACCTAGGAGCAATCATCAGAAGTATGTCCTCTTGAAGAATATAGAGACACTAGACCTAGGAGTAATCTTACATATCTGCTTTTTAAGAAAGAACCCAAATCTGAGGAAAAAATTACTTGAAGTTGCAAGTTTTCTGAAACTATTAAGTTGATGTTGTTATTATTCACCAGATGCCTCAAATTTTCCCAATCTTGTGCATTTCTGCCTACCTCGAAGGATGTATGACCAAAATGAGAGGGTAAATGGCGAGGAAGGGTCCTGCTGGCATTGGTCTTGCTAGCCCAATGCATATCATGCCTGTTCAGTTCCAGTCTGCTCATATCTTGGCTTCCCTGTTGGCACTGCAACACTGCTGAGAGGCCTCAGACGGGTCAGGGATGTACTTAGCTGCCGTATGAAGGAGTCAAAAAGTTTACTGGCTAAACAGAATAACAGAATAGTAGAATGGTTTGGGTTGGAAGGGACCTTAAAGATCACCTAGTTCCAAACCCCCTGCTATGAGCAGGGACACCTTCCACTAGACCAGGTTGCTCAAAGCCTCATCCAACTTGGCCTTGAACAATTCTTTGGGCAACTTGTAATAAGAGAGAGGAAATAAGTCCTTTCCACCGCTGGTGCCAATATGCTTACATGCTGCATATAGTCTGTTGGGGTAGTAAGGAGAGCTGGCCTGTGGAAATGCAAAAAGACTCATTTATAACCTAAGAACTGATAGTGTGGAATGTTTTAATTGAGGAACAGCAGTAGGAATCAGCCCTTGCATCTCTGACAGGTAGCAGCTAACCAGTTTGACCTAATTTCCTTTAATTCCTAAAAAGGAAATGTTGTTTTGCTTTTTTATTTTTTGCGAAGTAAGATTGTTATGCAAATGTGTGTTAGCCTGTGTTTTTATATATATGTACAAATACATATATATAGTAACATCTCAGTAAAGGAAATAATCACTTTTTGTTTATTTTGTATAGTGCAATTCATAGCTGCTATTTTTGTGGATACTGTTAGATGGCATTCTAATGGATGCCAAAACTCAATACCAACTCAGAGTAAGAAATGAAGCAGAACAAACTGCAGTGGAATTCTACTAATTTATATTCACTTTAGGCAGTAAGGATCAGAAAAACTGATACAATTCAACCAGCACTAACAGGCATTTTAGTTTTGTTCTATGTCTTTAATACTAAATGAACTGGTTAAAAAGGTTGTTGTAAATAAGCACTGGACCTTAAAACAAAAGAAGAATTGTGAAGGCAGTTTTGGTGCATAGGCTCAGGGATATAGTGTGCTGCTTAACATTTTAGGCATGGAGAGACTATTCTCTCTTCTGCACTAATAATATCTGAAACAATGAGGAGGAAAGTTGCAGCGCTGGAGGCATTCTTCTGTTTTCTTCCTTACGATTTTAATGGACTAAGCTTAGCAATATATGGTTAATATCACTGGGCACAGAGGATGTTAGTTCTAAAAATATGCCCTAACTTTGTGCAGTCCAAATCCCTGCTTTACAGATTGTTTTTTCTAGAGCCATGCAATGATCTCAGTTAAAAACCAAGAAAAGCAACCAAGCAACCAACTGACTCCCTCTGAAATTACAGAATCCAAATAAGCTAAACTTTGACATCACATATTTCATCTCCAAGCCAGTATGGAGAGGCTTTATATGGCACAGGAAAGTTAGTTCTTCAGTGGATAAGTACTAGTAGGAGGCTGGATGCTGAATTGCCCAATTTACTGATCAACAAATTACTTGGTTTTTTACCCCGATACAGGCATGGGGCAGAGATATGTGCTGTTCCTGATTCATGCATATTTTTCACATATTAAGCTCATGGAGCTCTTCTAAGGTTCCTTAGAGATGGACTGACATGCAGGTGTTCACATCTGGGAGCAGATACAAGGTTTTGCTACATCTTTTCTCCAGCTGACAGTATGCCCAGTTTCCCTTCATTTCTCTGGCTTGTAGAAGATAATGAACCAAGAAAATCTGGCTTTTTTTATAACATTCTTTGAATGGTATTTTCAAACTGTTTTTATTTCCTTTGAATTGCAGTGATTTCTTATTATGAAATGTTCTTAAATTTTGTTAGCAAAAACTGCTTGGTACCAGAATAGATTTGGATTGGAAGACAGTTTTAAAAAAAATATGACTTCTGTTGTGGCTTTAGAAGTGCTACTGAACCAAAAAAATATTTTCACAGAGATAGTGGTCAGCCCAAAATGCTTTATACTCAAGGAAGCTATGAAAAATACTTGCAGTAGGCCTACATAAAATAATCTTCACTCTCAACCTGTGCCACAAATGAAGACACAAAGAACTTCTCTACTCTTAAAGAAGATATTAGCTTCAACCCAAATATAGGGCATTTAATAGTCCTCCTAAAATTTGCTACTCTTCAATATTATGTAATGCCAATTACTATTGTTACTCATATAAATGTCTAATCAAGTAAAGCCTTTGAGTTTTAGGTCTCAAGGAAGACCTGCAAGCTTGGATCTCACAGTTTGATTGTACATGGTATGAAAAGAGGTAGTTCCCTGAGAGGTTTTGCATATCCTACCTTTTAATTTAGTTGAGTGCCCTTTGTTCTTTCCCTTTCTCATGCACGTGCTCATTTCAATCTCTTTTCACATGAAAGGTTTTCCACACCCTTCTTTTGACACCTCCCTTTCCTGAAAATAGATTTCTCTTTATGAGCATTTGCAAATTAGCACAGTCAAAGGCAATTTTATTTTCATGGCTATCTTGTTTTTGACTGTTTGTTTCCAAGCAAGATTTTCTTCAGACATTATGTTATAGAATCATGGAATCATAGAATAATAGAATGTTTAGGGTTGGAAGGGACCTTGAAGATCACCTGGTTCCAACCCTCCTGCCATGAGCAGGGACACCTTCCACTAGACCAGGTTGCTCAAAGCCTCATCCAACCTGGCCTTGTGCACTTCCAGGGAGGGGGCATCCCCAACTTCTCTGGGAAACCTGTTCCAGCGTCTCACCACCCTCACAGTCACGAACTTCTTCCTAATATCTAATCTAAACCTACCCACTTCAAGTTTAAAGCCATTACCCCTTGTTCTGTCATTAACTGCCCTTATGAAAAGTCCTTCCCCAGCTTTCTCGTAGGTCCCCTTCAGGTACTGGAAGGCCGCTACAGGATATGCCCTGTGATCTTATATAGCTATAAGGTCTTCCTGTGCCTAAAATCTTTAGGAAAAACAGAGCCCTGGGAGCAACTGCTCTTTGTCTCCTCTATTCCTGTGACAGTTGCGGCTGCTTTTGACAGGACTTATTTTACATCTTTTTCTTTTAATGTGAGACTCATTGAAGGAAACCTGCCCTTTTCTCAGTGGAGTAAACCTACCTATCGTGAGACTTATCAAAAGCACCACACAGAACTGCAATCTCTTCTAATTCCTACAAATAAAAATAGTGTAGCTGTTTCCATACATGTTTAATTTACCTAGATGAAAAATAGTTCTGTCATTTTTTGTGATAATGTCAGTATTATTCTTGACTCAAGCATCCTTAATTTACATGGGGAAGTACTTAAATGGCGTGGTGACGGAGTCCATAGAAAATCTGCAGACAGATAGCTTCCGTGGGTGACTGGTTTCTGTGGAAAGAGGTGACCACTTTCTGAGTTGTTTCCTTGCATGAAAGATAACATTATCAAGATATTTTCTCTGCTGTGCTTAAGCAAAAGGAAACAACTGGCCTTTGCCTTATGGACATTAATTTCCTCCATTAGACCATCTTCTGATTCTTCCTGATGATGAATAGTGTCACCAGTTGTTTTAAATATAGCTCAACAAAAAGTAACAGGGCAGAAACTTTATATGCATGTTTCCTTTCATTCTTTAGCCTGGAACTGTTTTCTTGTGTGTTTATATATTTCTGTTAACCAAAACCACTGCTCTACAACTTACTTATTTTTCATACTATTCACGCTAGTTGACTACTCTTTGGGTTAAACTCACTCTTAGACTGAAAAAGTGATGCAGCAGAACATCACCTGAGGTGTCCTCTCTCAAGTCATCCAGTTGGCCACTTTCTGGGCTGGATTTGCAATTGATATTAATTTATATAAACCACTGACTTGCCTACCTTGATGACCTACAAGCTCACTTTTAGCCTTCACCTGAACAGTCCTATATTTAACTTAAAGTTGATGATTTTTGACAAATATAGATTTTAAAGACAGAAGGGGCCTTTACTAATCGGACTGTACATCTATTCTTTGCCAGGGACTTTGATGTGAACTCTGCAGAATTTTTGAACTCCATGGAAAACAATCACATTGAAGACTCCCTCCCATGACTTTGGATCTGACAATAAAGCAGATGAACCTTAGACTCAGTGTGAAAAGCTTAAGCAGAAAGTTCTCAGAAACTGGAGGTGAGAACACCTCTGTTCTGAAGGATAACTTGATAAGTGGTTTAAGGTGCAAGTACCTTGCACCTCCATCTAAGATAAATTGACAGTGACCCAAAGTAAAAGTCTAAGATTGGTGTGTAATAAGTTTTAAGACTGTTTCAATATCAGGGTCGGATCGATGGAAGTATTTCAAGTCCTGAAAAAGGAATTGAATATGTAAGAAGAAATCCTTGTTAGGCTGTGATCTCTGCTATCCTATCATGTACTGATTTGCCATCAGAAGAATCACACAACTACTAGAAATTTCAGCCTCAGAACTCCTTTGTTTCTATTGTGAATTCAAAGAGAAATTGGCACCAGCTCAGACTTCTCTTGTTACACGAGGAAGAGGAAGAGGCAGAGGGCTTATTTGACCAATACTGCAATTTTGTGTAAACATGTCCCAGTTGTCACTTAGGTGTTAGAAAGCTTAATACAGCTGTCGTCAAGCAGTAAAAGTACTGGAAATCCCCAGAGAGCTGTCTATATGTATAGTACTAAATTCAGACTTGGTTTCCACACCTTAGCCCTCTTTCATGGAGGAACACTTCATATCTCATGGCCTCCACTCTCTCTGGATGAATTCTATCCATGTTTGCTGTAGATCTCAAAAGCAGGCTGTGGAAGTGGTTTATGTGTTTGATAAGAAGAGAGGCCTCCCTGGATTTATGGATTTTAGAATAATAAAGAAGTCTGACAACCTGAGAGGGTACAAGGCCAACAATGGAAAGCTTTATGAATTACTATTTGTAACTATACAAGTTGTGTCATATCCCAGGACCTGCTTGGTAGACAAAGGACTTCCTTCTACATCTCTTTGAAGATTCAACAGCTTGTCCAAATCAGAAGAAGTCTCTGATCTGTTGAGGTGAGTTATCTTCCCTTCCTCTATGTCTAAAGATGCAGGGGCTGAGTTCCAATGGTCAATATAGGAAGCTTGGTTCACAAGGAATGATGCAAAAGCCACAGTGCATTTTTTCACCTGCATATAATGCTGGGGTGACCTTCAATAATTATATTTGAATCTTTTTTACAACTGTTATTTAAAGAATAGGGCTTTCCTTGACAATAGTAATCAGAAAGGAAATGTCACTGCAAATACATTCCAGAGGAAAAGAGCGAGTTGAGTGAAACCACAGTGTGCTCTGTCTTGGTTATATTCAGACTCATAAAACTTTTGCCTCCAGATTTTAGATCAGATAATAGCACATAGATAGACAAACCATATTGCCTAGAATAAATCCTCCAGTAATGGGTGCATTAAAAATGCAATAGACAGATTAGATGGATTTATCTATCTATTTCAGATAGCAATAAGAAGTAGACATGAGTAGCTGAGGAACTGTTGAGGAAAGAGGCCATGTGGACCCTGCATTGCCTCGATCAGTGGGCCTGCATCTATGGAGAACAGCACTGAAGAAGACTTGCCAGACTGAGTCCAGACCTCAGATCTACCAATGAGTTTCTATGAGACAAGCCATTGAATGACCTGGACACATCAATCTTTCTATCTTTCAATCTGAATACGAGTAAAACTTCCCATTGGGTTGCAAACTCTGGGGAAGAGTTGGGAAAGAGCCTCATTTGTTCAGGGACCAGTGCTTCCAGGATTTGGGCTCGGGAGTTTCTCCTGGTTGCCTTTGTAATTCATTGAAAGTTAGAGGAGGAGAGGAGATGAGCTGAAAAATGATGAACTAGGCAAGATTAATTAAAGCCTTCTATTTTTAAATTATTTCCCAAACGGCAATGGCAGCATTCCCAGGTAACTCTTCACCTTTTTCTCTCCTCTGCATCCTACAGGACATGAAAGCCTTTGGCATCAAAGGAGGTGCTTTGTGTAATCAAGTTGTGGTAATATAGACTTCCTACCCTCACCTCCCCATCAGCCCGCAGCTAAATATCCCCCCTCCAAAAATTCCAGAGAGCCATCTTTGTGCTGTGCTTGCTCGCAGCTGGTCTGGCTTGATCAGGAAGGTGTCAAATACAGAGAGAAGGCTGGCATTGGAGTTTGACAGCTTTGTTAATGCTTTTGGTTTTCATTTTCTTTTTTCTGTTGCAGCTTTCTGCAGCACTTGCCAGAAAAGATGCAGTTTGGGGTTGGTTGTTGTTCCTTACATTAAACTGCAAGTGGTTCAGAGGAAGGATGCTGACTTTTTTTTTTTCTGTTTATGTACACCTTGCACAGTAATATTTATACACGTAGACAAATATAAGGTAATATTAATGCTGATGGTAAAAATAAAATTTTTGTAGTTCTACATCCCATTTTTCAACCTACCCTAATACAATCCTCTTGTAAAAACAATAATAACAAGAAAGGCTGGAGGGTATGTGATTTCTCTGTTAAAATGTGTACCTCCACTGACTGATCACTCAGGCTTTGCCCTTATACTCCTGTCTCACACCGTTGTTTTCCTCTGAAGGTTTACTATGGGCTCAGTTCAAGTTCCTCTGTTTTAATAAGTTGCTGCACCTTTGCCCAAGGCTGTGATTGAATATGTGGGCAGTTACTGTGGTTCAGCTGACACTTGGATACTTATTATACTGTGTTAACTTGTTTTTGAATTTGCACCTTGGGGGGTTTATTTAACTCAAACACTCATTTTTATTGTGCCAAACTGAATCAAAAGATCCAAATTTCACTCAACTGAAGAAAAATCCAAACCTATGGAAATTCCAGCACAAACAGAATTGACGGTGCTAGGTAGTAGGTGGAAGTGTTTTCAAAATCTGAGAGGATTTTATTATAACTGTTGGAAAACTATGTCTAAATTTCAAGATTGTACAGAATTAGGAGATAAGAAGCCTTATTGGAGTTTTGTGTTATGTGGCATACATTTTGCAGCAGTCCTGTGTCATCCTGGCTCTACCAAAGACAGTTTCAATGATTTCTCTGGTGCCAAAATGCTTGCAGGGAGATCAAGGTGTATAGGACAATAAGATGTCAGGATGTGGAAGAATTTGTGGAGCATCTTTGGTGTTGGTTGTCACTGACAAACTGTCTGATCTGATCTGGTCTGACTGTTTTAATGCTCTCTGTGAACATTTTCCCTGTCTGGATGGCAAGGTAGGATCCTTCTGATGACAGTGAGGAGGTCTCATGGCACAGCTCCACTGATGAAAGATTCAGACCTACAAGCCCATGCTGCATCTTGAAGAATCCCAGCTACTGAAAATAAATGAGAGACCTTTTGGAGATTTTAAATGTGTTTTTCTTCCAGCAGTGACACCTATGAAATAACCACTGTTTTACCAAAAAGCATCATCACCATTGCTGTAGTTTTTGTATCCCTTTGCTACTGTAAGGGATGACTCTTAACAGTATGTGACAAACAAAAACACAAATCCAGGATGATGTCTGCTTGGTCAAGGGTCATAATAGTCTCACAAGTCTTTGGTTTAGCTAAAGAAGTGTCACAAAAATTTGCTGTGGCAACATAGGCTATAGCTAGTACTATAAATATTTTCACAACCATTACTGTAATTATTTCTGGCTACTAAACACTCTTCAAAAAAAAAAAAAAAAGAAAAGAAAAAGTAATTATAAGTGTTAACATTCTGATGCCAGATCTCCATCATTAGAATAGGCCATACAGACATTTAAGACAGAAGGGTTAGATTGGGAGGGTGGGAGTAGTTTTCAGCCACAAGGCTAGAATAGACATGGTCCCTCCCCCAGGCAGTCTGAGATGGGGCTGCAGCATCCTTTGGCTCCTTCCCCCATCAATCTGCCCCTGAGAGATAATCTTTTCCCTTCCCCCAAAGCACTTTTAATCTGAAAAGTGAGTGGGTGAAACAGGAGTGGAACATGGAGGGTATATTAATTAATAGTGGCAAGGGCATGTTTTCACATATGCTAACCCATGTGTACAATTCGTAGGAGTAATAAGTCAATCTCTCTGCCTAGTGGGACAGAGGGTTTTAAAAGCATCATGGTTGAGTTGGGAGAAAGCTTGAAGAGAGGGCACGAAGGTAGAGGTTGTACAGGGAGTTCATCTTCCAACACTTCTTGTAACATCTATTATTAGAGTTCTGGTGTGTCTAAAAATGTTAAAAATAAAATAGTGCTGCCTGGTAAAACATATGATGCAGTGAAAGATTAGTTATTCTGTTCTGGATTTAATTTTAGTATTTTTACACATCCTAACCTCATGCAAGAGTGAACTCTCACTCTATACAAGATTTTTTTTTTTTTTAAATTAAGTTTAACATACTTTTGATCTTTCAAAAATGCTTGAACTGAGGATGTGGAAGATTCATTTGTATTCTGTAAAGCCACTTGCTGGGCATGAGAAAAATAACATCACACCACATCACGATATGAAGTTAGCAGGGCCAGGCAACAGTTTGGAAATGGCTGCCACAGTTTCTTGATGATTTGAAGTATATGTGAAATCATTGTCTCTGATTATCAGCTGATGTAAATCTGAAATGCTCCTCTGCCTTTATTAAAGTTTACCTGATTTCAGTGAGGATTTGTCCATTTATGTTCACAGTATTGATTAGATGCCAATATCTGATGAATAACAATTAAAAAATCCTATCAGACATCTGATAACAACAGCTGAGAGGACACTAACACTGGTAGGATATACTTCAGCATTTAAAAAATATTCTACCAAATTAAAAAAGAAATCACAAGGCAACAAGGCTGGAAAATCTCAGAATATGTTTACAGGCTCCTTTAATTCAGTGCCATTTCATTACAATACCAAAATTAATCACTGTCTTCAGCTCCTGTCTTGGCTTCTTATTTACTGCTAACTTTATGCCCTTGGTGAGATTTTATTGCTCCCAACCATCATGCTCTTTTAACATAAGATCCTATACAGATTGCAAAGAAATGAATAATGAGCAAGCAAATAGGAACTTAAGGGTCACATATAGCTCTGTTAAAAATAACACCTATTTCATTAAATACATAGTGTATATACAGACTCAGATCCTTACATATGAAAAAATTGGGTTATGTGTTTTTAGCTACCAAGAACAAGAAGCACAGACATAGTGGCTGAGCAATGCTCTTTATCAAAATAACGATCTGAAAAAGAGAGTGGTTTGCCCACATACCCTCCTGCAACAACAGTATCCCCAGTGCTGTCAGCCTGGCACTTTGTTGGAACTCAGCTGTTCTCTGCTCTGTCGCCTACAAGCAGCAGGAAGTTGTTTTTGGTGTGAGAAAAGCTGTCCCACTGTGGGACATGGGGCGAATGGAGACAGCTCTGTTTTGTTCAAAGCCTGGATTTGGTTTGGTTTAGGCTTCTGAGATGCTGTATACAAAATACTCTTTACTGTGCTGAGCCTCTTCCCTGTCATGATGGTTTTGGTTTTTTGGTCCTCCATTGCCATTTTTAAAGGATGGGGACTGTATTTTACCCTGTGTATATGATGTCTAGCACAACGGGGTGCTGACCTTAGCTGGATCCTTTGAGCTGCAGTTTCTTAAAAGATCTCTCTAATAAAATGCTAGGATATAATAACGGCAAATGCCCCAGATGTCACTCCTTCCTTGACCTTTGGAAGATCAGTCTAAGTCCACCTTATTAAAAACAAAAACAACAACAAAAAAATCCCAACACAACAAAAAACCCCCATGAAATTAATAAGAATTCAAAATACTTTCAAGTCTTTTGAAATAGGTTGTGCATGGGGAAATTGTGTGAGTTTATTCTGCATATCTTGGCTATATATATATGAGTGGTATGAGAAAAGCTCACACAAGGAGGAAGAGTTGTAATGAATGAAAGCCACATGGCTGAATCCTTCAGAAAATATGCTCCAGTGTATCAATGAGAAAGTGGGAGTTAACCTGGCTCAGACAGGGAGACTGTTTTGATATCATAAAAGATGGCTAATGATATTTAATCACTTTCTTTCCCCATGTCAGCACTTCCCCCTCAACAACTTCACTGCTTCTGATTAGCAGCAACCCATTTTAATCAGCTAGTGATGATGAACCTCTTTGACATATATAAGTGCAGCTCCAAGTGACAGTGAGGTTGTCACTATTCCTTATCCATAGCGCAATAGGGACTATGTGTATACGATTGAATTTAGGATACTATTGCACTAGGTACCAGAAATGTGGTGTAAAGAAGATATTTCTCTGTCCTGAAGGAGAGACTTAACTAAGAAAGCTCAAACAGAAGTATTATTTCAATGTTACTGAGGAAAGTATGGATGTAGAACTCTGAAGCCTTGGCTGTGGCCATCTTTCCATTCTGTTCATAGCCATAGCTAGCTTGCAGGCATTAAGCTCTTCTTCTGCAGGTGCTTTGAGATCCTTCGAAGAGAATCTATGGATGTGGGCCAGTGAAAATCATCACATTGCAGGTTTTAAAAGGAAGGTAGAAGTTAGTAGACTGTTACAGTATGAACCACCTGATAGCAATCTTAGAAGATATATTTTGGAATGATAGGTACCAGCAATCAGGTCTTGCAAGGGCATATAATTATTGTGTAATAATTTCCCATTTGTCATACAGGGTTACATGCTTTCATAAGGTGTGGAGATGCTTTTTACACAGCAACCACATAGCCTGGGGCACCTGATCCTGAGTGAAATTACTGCACTGTTGAATACAGTGATCTCTGAATAGACAAATACTCCATTTCTGTTACCATGTGATGATCTTTTTTTATTGTCTATGCATCTCAGGTCTCAGAAGACTTATGGAGATGCTCATTTTTCTCTTTCATTCTGCAAGTGAACTCAAATAGTTATGGGAAAGGTTGTGTGTCCCATAGTTGGACCTTTCAGTATTCTACTGCCTGGAACACATGGAAGATGGTAGCTGAAAAGCGGAAGTTATGAGAGAGAAATATGATGTATAGTTGAGAAAGAACCAGCACTATTGTTAAAATGGAACATGGAGTCTAACATCAGAGATGTTTGGAAATAGTGATTTAATTAAATAGTTGAATGGGCAGCACTTCAATGAAGAAGCCTTTTGACTCAGCCATTATAATTCCTTCTCCTTTTTTGTTGACCTGGAAGAAACAATAGATGCTGCAGATGGTCCACACCTTCATGGGTAGTCAACACCTCTTCTTTAAGAAACAAGCTGAAATAAATACCATGTCCCTCTGATGATGGGCTGAAAAGTGGCTTCCCAGGTTACATGAAACATCAATACATGTTTTATACCAGCCTCTTGTAAAAAGTTGTTCCCTGCTATCAGATTTGAGTGAAGTATGGACAAAATGCATTCAAAAACTTCACACATATCTTGTTTCCCCGAGAAAGCAGGATAAGCAAAAATCTGTAAATTGTACGTGAAGTTGTTTCAAGTTTTCTTGGAAATCTTGAACCAATTCAAACATATCAACAAAGAAAGGATCAGAGAAGGCATTTGGGCAGAAGGAATTGGTTACTCACATAGGCACTTGATTCAGCCTTAGGACATCGTTCTTCGTAGTGAGAACTTCTGAGTAGCTCCTGCTGCCAAAACCAAACTTCTAATCTTCCTGCACTATTTCTACCCAATGCAGAAACCTCCACTGCTGTTACTGCTTTCCTGAACTCCTCTGCATCACCAATGTAGTTGCTGTTTCTCCATGCTGTGACACTTCAAATTACTTTTCGAGGCCAGAATGCTGAAATTCTGCAGGAGGTAAGAATCCTATGTTGATAAATACTGGGGTTTTTTGTTTGTTTGTTTGCGTTTTTTTATGGTTGCTGCTCTCATGGACAGAACCAAAAGTTTGCAAATGTGGAGCAAATCAATTCTAAAACTTTAAATACAAATGGCAAAACAAAATACCCTCAAATGCTCTTCGAGCTAAAAGAGAGTTATTTTACTCTGTCTATGCTGAATACTGAGTTGCTGGTGTTATGAACTTGCTGGCTGACATTCTTTGAAGCTGTAGTTCTGGGTAACAAAGTAGAAATCAACAAAAATGCATTGACTTTCACCAACTGGTTCACACCAACAGGCTTGCTGTCTCTTTCAGTGTCACCCACTGACATATCGTCTGTTTTGCTTCTGACTACTCAAGCATGAAGAACAAATAAATTCTAACACCATTATACTCCACAGCTTTGAAAAAGTGGGGTGAATATTGGACACTCCATCTTTTTTAGCTCCACCTGGCTTTATTGAACTTCATTGTAAAATTCTTTGACTTCAATGCATTTTGTTCTTAGTTTTACTGTCTCTGTTCCTGACTTGTCCAACATGGCCCTGCAGGTCACATCTTTGCAAATGTTCTCCTCCCACAATTATATTTGTCTTGTCTGTTTACATTGTCATTTATTTTCAAAAGGCTACAGCTCTTCTGTGTTTCTGTGTAGGCTGGGCCGCTGTAGAACTGGTGCTGCAGTGTTATCTTGAAGATCCTTGCTAACATAAAAAGTATATGCAAAAAAGATATTTGCTCATTTTTAAATATAAAAGATAAATGTAAAAATCTTATGACATTGAATAACTGTCAGTGGAACTTAATTTGGATAAACACCCTAAGGTGAAGCTTTCATCTGAACTAGAGGTGAGTATGAACTTATTAGGAGCAGCATCAGATTTTTGAGAGGTTCATATTTGCATCCATGAGCCTATCTGTGATCTTTAATCTTTTGAGTCTGCAAATTTTGGCTGGAGACTTTCCAAGAAAGAGGTATTGCACCTCCCACTGTAAGTTTACAGGAGAAGTCTTTCTCTTGAGACTTTGGAGGGAAGGTCTATCCAAATCTCAAAGAACGGGCGGGATCTTATTCTGAAGGCAGATAAAAGTGTTGAAAGCTCAGTTGGGTATGTCTGCATGCACTTCCATCATACTTTTGTTTAGAATGAGATATAACCTGAGAGTTTGGCCTGTCATAGCCTGTGGTTTCTAGTCTAGCAAGTCACACCTTTGTGCAATGTAGACATATATCCCTACATGGATAACACTACTGCTGCTAAATGATGCCGAGTTTCCCTGTGGGCACAAGCTAATGAAGGTGAATCAGAGCTTCATGTCAACTCGAAATGTGCTAACAAACTTTTCCAGGCAGTGGACTACCTTCTTTGCAAATGGCTTCTATTTCTGGCTGTGTGCCAAGTGTACCAGACAAGCCAAAGTTTTTTTGCGTATTTTCATCTGGCGCTGTGCACTCCACTGTGGGAACTCTTCCTCATGCTGAAGCTTACCTGAGCTTGGAGAAAAGGTATCTAGTATCAAAAAATAGACTTTGCAATAACAACAACAAATGTCATTTGGTTTACATGCTAATCAGCTTAAAGTATTGTCAATACACAAGACCCACAGTAAAAACAATTAACTCCATGATGAGAGAAGCACAGTGAGCAAAGCAGTATGTCACCTTATCACATCATGAATAAGAGACTACATTAGTAGTGTAAACAACTGTTACTTCATTTATTTTCTGTGTAATTGTATATGTATTTCTATTTATTTTCTGGTACTTTGTGCAGCTGTCATGGGAAGAAACTGGCATTTAGTGCTAGATGTCTTAGACATAAAATAAAGATTACAAGTGAAAATAAATAAATTCCTTCAACTTTGCCAAGTCAAAGTCTGAAAAGGTGCAGTTCATTCTGTAATTAGTGTTGTACTTTGTATCAAATTAATCTTTCAGAGCCCCCTATCCCTAAAGATGTCAAGATAGTCTATCAAGATACACTTCTCTTTCATTATCTTTAAACACATAGCATCTAAATATATAAAAGGCGTGATGTAGACTCATTAAACAAAAGGATGTTTATTTCCACAGTCACCGTTCTGTGCAAATTGAATGAGTTTAAGCATAAGAATAATGTAAGTAGCTCAGTCTTCCTCAGACAGGAAGATTTTGCAGACTCATACAGAAGTTTGACAGTACTGAAAAGCCAGAGAGGAACAAACAAGCAGAGAGTACAGGTGACAATTCAACTGCAAAAAAGAAGCAATCTCAGAAGTCCTTGTGAGGACAACCTGGAAAAATCCATCTGTCCATAACGTTTAGAGCATCGGAAAAAGGTTTTGTAATCTGTCTGTTCTGGAAAAGAAGAAAAAGAGAGACAATTCCAGTGAACAGAAATGTGATGCTTCCAAGGTAAGGGCAGTACACCAATGATGATCACATTTGGCTTTTTCTCCTCAAAACTCAGCCCTAATCTTTCCATTTAATGGTTCAAAACAGTTATTCTCTCCTCATTAGCTGATGGCACACTGCAAATTGCTTAAACCCATTTGTATGGGGAAAGGGAGATGGGGTCTTCTCTCATAAATCATTTTGGCAAGCAGAAGTCGTGGCTGCCTCGGAGCCAGTTGCAGTAAAGGAGCAAACCACAGATAATGAAGACAGCTGCTGTCCTGGATCAAATCACTGGTCTCCAGCCCCCTGCCTCACACCCCATCCTTCAGATTGCTGAGCTCTCCCTCCTACATCATGCACATCACTAATTGTGGGATGGTTTGTCTCTGTGTGTGTGTGTGTCCTTTCTCTCTTCATTTTCCCATATCGACAGATATTTGCTGCAATGTTGCTGCACCTCCAAGAGTAGAATGAGCTCCTTGCTTCCTCCACGTGGTCTCTAGGTTTACTACCCTAGAGATATCTTGATATCTATAGATTCCAGGGTGAAAAATGTCATTCAAAATAGCCACTATTCTCAGAAGTAGAAGAATCCATAAAACGTCTATCTATCGCATTACAGCAAATTCATTTGTTTCTGGGATGAAATATCATAAATAAAGGATCAGGGAAAAAGAAAACAAAAAAAAAAAAAACCCAAATAAAATCCCATCAAATTGAAGAAGGCTTGAGAAATCATGAAATGTCCTGATGGAAGTAAAACCTGGCTGTCTGCAAAGCATGAGGGAAAGACAGCAGTGTGGGGATAACTTAGGGTGCAGAATGACACTGGGAAAGATTCTGCATCAAAGCTCTAACATGGAGTAAGAAATCAAAACACAGATTCAAGGGTAGTATCATTTTCCTTCTAAATGAGATCCTTGTTCTATATCAGCAGAAAGTGACTCATTCTGTGCATTTTAAAATTCTTGTATGACCTGAGGACTTGCGCAGAGGCAGAACTCAAGTCAATAGTGATAGGCATTTTCAGAGGAGCCACCTCAGAGGTAGCATACTTACAGCTTTATCAAATGGGTATTAGCATGTTTTTGAGAAATCACATAGACACATATGAACACAGAATCAGCTTTTCTTTTCACATTGAAAAGCTGAGAAAACTTCAAGAGGCCTAATAAAATTTTGAATTATTTGTGAGAGCATCTCAGCATTTTGTGTAAAGGTGGGCATTGTCAGGTCCAGTTTTTTAATCAATTCCCTTTTGTTTAAGGATTGTGTCACTTCATGTTTACTTTCCAGGAATTATTTAGCAGCTGATTTTTACTAACAGAAATGTTTTTGAAAGCCAGTGTCAATGTTGCATATGGGCATATATGAGGAAGCCAAATTTTAAATTTGTACTTGTGCCAAGAGGTTATTACACACATATGCAATCAGGGAAAAGGCAAAGTCCCATCTGATTTATCTGACCGACCCAGTTCTTAGCCATGCAGCTCCGGTGTATGTCAGGACTGTCTCAGCAAACTGCCACAGATTTCCTGGGACTGCATTTTCTGCCAGGTCAGACTCTTTGGAAATTCCTTGGTGTGTGTATTTTCCAAGGCATAATTACAGACTATTAAATGTGCTTGCTATACACCCATACACATAGACATGCATAACTGTGTTATGCAAATGTTGACTGTAACACAAATCACGTTGCTTTGCTTCATGCCTATTTGCATTTCCTGGTAGCTTCAAAAAATGAGGTCCAACGTAGAAATAGGCTTCCAATTGCCACACTTCCGCCTGCCTCCATTCCCATCAGAAATTTAGGGGGAGTTCAGATGCTTCTCTGCTTGGTGGTTTGCCCCAGCACTGATTCGAACTCCTCATTTGCTTTCATTATCTGATGGGTGACAAGTCTGAACAGCTCGCTGTGTGTGACTACATCCACCACAGGAGCTCACAAATCCCAGCCTTTTGGAAGTGAAAGCTTCCTTTGGCCACAGTTCAAGATTTCCTGTCAGGACATTTCAAACACTCCCATCACAGGAGTTATTGCTCATATGGGAGCAGGTATGTTAAAACATTCTTGGAAAATTACCAAGCAATGGAGCACAGGACTCAGTGAAGGTTTTGATGGATTTGTGTTCAGGTTTTTTGAAAACCTCTTTTAACAATAGGTGATCAGTGGATACTGAGCAGATCTGATGTCTTGCACACTTCATCTGTTTATACATGGAAAGTTACAGGGTGATTTGATCACATATATACTATAGTGACCAATATGGGGAACAGTTATTTGAAAACAAAGGGCTTTTCAATGCAGTATGCAAATACTTAATGGGATGTAAAGCCTAAATGTTGGAGTTAGTCAAATTTGGACTGAAGATAATGGACACATTTTTTTAACAGTGATGGTAATTCAACAAGAGAGAGACTTCTTAAGATTATCATGGATTCTTCATCATTAGGAAACTTTTAGTTAAAATAGGCGATACAATCCACCTTATTGGTTTTCAGGCTGTGTTTGGACGACTGCTGCAAATACATGGGCTACTTCAAAAACATTGCAGAAAAGCTGATCTAGCAGTAGGTTTGAATTTCTTCTACCTAGGGGAATACTTTTAAATTATTTGCAAATAATAGTAAAGCAGATCTAAAACAATTGTGAGTAGCTCTACTTCTATGACTGGACCCCAAGCAGAAATTAGTCCAGAGAAGACTTGTGGTATGTATGGGCTTGGCTCAGGTGATTGCAGATAGACTTTTGTGTCCTTAAATCTAAAATGTAAAATTTTTTCAAAGCATGAAGTCTCAAATTTGGTTGCATTATTTCCTTCCTTTTCTTTAATGATTTTGAATGTACCATGTCAGTTCTGGTGAGGAGCAGAAACACATGTAACTTGTGAATGTAAGTAGCTGGAGAGGCTTGCCAGCTTGCAGGACTGGGAACCTACTCAAGGACTATTTACTATATTTAGGTACATATTCTTTGTTTTCTCATGACTGACTGCATAATATGAAAGTGTGAGTGTCTCTACCTAGTAATATTATGATGTTCTTAACTTCTGGCAGTCCTAAAATTATCTATAATGATCTTCTGGTTCTTTAAACCTTGTTCTCTCCCTCATGTGGTTAATCCCCTATTTCTGCATTAAAATGTTGGCACCCTTTGGTTAAGAAAGTCCTATTTAAATAAGATTATGTACTATTATTGCATGGGTGGAGTAGTAAATGATAATAGGACAATGTAGTCTATATCAAGATATGTTAAATTCACTGAAAGATGATGACTTTAACAAGCTCAAATAGTAAATGAAGCCATAAGTAAGTTGAACTGTCTCATGTATGTAGCATCACTGAAACAAATGCTGTATAAACACAGAACAAAGGGACCTGTCCCTACCCTTGAAAAAATTCATTGTTTCAAGGAAATAGGTTAAAAGCAAATGCCAAACCAGCTTTTTCATCATTCATTTAAGTCTTTTGCATGTACCAGAACTCAGACAGAATCACAGACTAACGCACAAAATACTTGAGGGACCAGTTTGCCTCAGGAACCATCGCTGTCTGTCAGGACTATCTACTTCTAGCTAGTTGACATAAAAAATTAATGCAGAACAGATGACTGAAATGGCTGTAAAATACCAAAATTACTACCTAGGGCTTTTTAATGTTTTTATTTCAAAATATGCTGTTTCTATGTGGAGACTACTGAAGTCCTCTTTGTAGCCTGCTTCAGGCTTGTGACAACTGGAGTAAAAATGTCGTAGTTGACTGTTGAGATATATATTTGAGATTTTTAGCAAATTTCCCTGCTGGTTCAGGAAGAGTGACAGGAGGAAGAGGCACAGGAAGGTCTGGGCTTGCCCTCTCACTCCCCTGGGTGTTTCAGGCAGTAGGTGGGCTGAGTGATGGACTACAAAGAAGCCTTGGGTGATTTGGATCCTCCTTGGATTGCCCCAGGTGATTGCATCCTGCTGAGGTTGGGGGAGCTGCATACAAGCCTGCAGGAGATGGATCAGCAGCTGTTTCATCTGGCTGCCACCTGCAGAACTCACACTGCTGCAGGTTTGACATTAAAAGTGAAATAAGCTGATTTTCCCCTTGTAGAAGTTCAGAGTGTTCTTCAGGTTCCTGTGGTAAACATATGCCACACTGACATCAGTGCCAGATGGGAGATGCCATGTATAATTTTAGAAGATAATTCAGAACTCATTGCAAAATGTAGGCATTTATAACAGTGACTGCCAGGAGAGGGAAGAAACATGTATCATCACGCTCTTTCCTAAGAAAAGGGAATTTGCCCAAACACCACAAGGAAGATGAATCTGGCCAGCTGCCCTTGCTGTGGGGAGGGCAAGCCTGATGGCTGGAGCATTCCATGATGATACCCGGAGTTGTCTCTTCATGGTCTAGGCAGCAGTGGGGAGCTACCAGCCTCTCTAAGTCCTTCCCATCTTCCAGTTATCTCACACCCTGTGAGACTGTGCTGTCTCTGGAGACCTCAGGGCTGTGGATAAGGCTGTGTAGGATGGCTTGTGGATTTGTCTTGAAAAAATATAGTTTGCTGGAGAGTTACAGAAATTATTTTCAAATTAAAATTAAATCTGTGGATTAGTTTCAGATGAGTAAGAAAATAGAGATTTAGAGAAAATGAAAAGCTTTGAATTTTTCAGTTTAAAATCAGAAATCAGAAAATAGAAAAACTGGAAAAAGTGGAAAACTAAGGACATGAAATAAAATGTAAGTAAAATACCAGTAAAATGAAGTAAAAAGTTTTGTTTCAGGTAGAACAAGGCATCTTAGTTGTGCGACCTCCCTCCTTCCGGTGATACTTAGTTATTTGATTTTATTAAGCAATTACATAGGCAAATATGTTTGGGGCTCATATGAGACAACTGTGTAAAACTTTTGGGTTCAACTTTTGAATTAAAAAGTCCACAGTCTGAGCAGTTCTGGGTGCAACTAACTGTTCAGTAACACAGTTATCTGGAAGGACATACAACCAGACAAGAATCCTAACTCTGAATTATTGTATGCATTTTTGGTAACCACCCAGGTCTTAATGAAATGACTGTGTTCCTTATGTGCTATGTCAAATCCTGTTGTATAATGTTACTTATCCTGATAGGTATCAGTCGCAATTACTGTCTGCATTCAGGTAGATGTTACTATGTCACTTGGAACAATAACAAAGGAAACAAAATCCTTTTCCTCTTTGAGTGAAGATTACATCTTCCCAGCATGGGAAGTGAGTCTATCGTATGCTTCAGGACATTAATCTTTTTCATTTAGGGAGGTATCCTCGGCATGGTCTGCCACATTTGGAAAATCAGTTTCAAATCCATGAACTCTTTCTATGCTTGCTACTGGTATTAATTAGAGCAGATCAATATCTGTTGCTGGAAACTGTTACTTTTCATATGAAAATACTATAGTGGAGGTATAAATGGAAGTTGGAAGTGAGAGGTTGACCTATTAGTTACTAGACTGAGACTAAAAATACAAGCCAATGGGAAAGACGCCTGCATTGTTGTGTGCTTCTGCTTCACATTTTATGCAGTTCAGAGGAATACAAGAGTTACGTATTGTGATCTCTGTTGAAACATAAGACGTAGCAAGCTTCATACAAGAAACTGGATTTGAGACATCTCTGATGTCTGGGTCAAGTAATCCAACACTGTTTTGCAGTCTCTTCACAGACTCACACAGCCCTCCTTGCTAACTCCCAAGCTCTGTGCTCCTTCTCCCTGTTTCCACTTGTGTATCCAATTATTTATGTCTAGTGCCTCAATGACCCCCTTTAGGAGGAGCAGTATTGTGCTTTATCACACGAAAGCTGAGTGTGTCTGCTCACTTTGTCTGAGCTCTGAGATTCCTTGAGATCCCCAGAGTCCCTTAGGAAGCTGTCATGGGCAAGTCATCAGCTCTATAAATCAGTTTGCCCTTGCAGGCCAGTGGGAGCCCTCTTGAAAATCAGAACATGTACATACCTGACAATGTAGGAGTATAGGTATTTGAAACTACTGGCTGATGTTCCTTACTGAGTTTAAATATGTGTCAATGCTTTCCTTCCATATGCAAGTTATTTTTTTTTTATTTTTTAAAAATTTTTTTTGTTACCCCTGAGGACTGTGTTCAACTCAAATCTGAATAAAGGCTTAGGGAAAAGACCTCTCTCTGCCAAAGAGATTCTGGATAAACATCTGTGAAAGAGTTAACAAGGTCACTTTCCCTGTGTTGTTCATTAGCTCTCTACCTGTCACAGCCATAAATTGCGAAAACCACTGCTTAAAATACTTCCAGGATTGCTCTGTGTTGCCCACAAGCTCTGTTGCATATGTAATAATCACACCGCTCAGTACAGAAGAGTAATTCAGACTGTGGTTTTAAACTGTCCATCCTTACTGGCTGTGTTGCCTGTGGGACAGCCTCCGAAATTGTGTTCTTCTGAGGCAATCTCTGTTTATCTAAAATTTTCACCTTTTTCCTTTTGAACTGACATGTTGCATTGATCTCTTTTTCAATAGCTCTCACCACTGCATGACTGTTTTGCAGGCACAAAGAATTACTGAAATTCAGCACATGGAATTTATTTTGAAGAGCTATCTGTAAGTTAGGAAGTACCAGAACACATCTGAACTGGAGACTCTTTGGGACAGAGTCTCTTTCTCTTCAGAGACAATCTCTTAACTGTTCGTACAGTGCCTTGCACACTGAAACTCCTACTGAAAACGCCTCGAGCACTAAAAACAAGCCTAGAGTTCTCTGGCACAAATCTCCTGTTATTAAACTCTTTTGCTCTCTAAAAGAGGGGGTGGCCATATCCAGACTGCCTGTTGGGAGTGGGCAGTGGGCTGTTCTAACTCCAGGGAATTGTTTAGGAAGGTGTTACTTGTCACAGGCCAAAAATGTGCCAGGAGGCATTCCACAATTAAACGGTAGAGTTGATGGACTTCTGGTGTCTTGCAATGCCCCATGGGACTGTTTAATTTACTGGCATAGATGTAGGCTTTTTGTCTGTTACCACTAGAAGTTAATATAAATACTAAATACTAACAGACAAGTTACTGGTACCCTTACTTGCCTTGCAATACATCTTATTCCGTAAGCAGTAAACTGAGTTTGTCAGTCATCAGCAGAAGCTCTGACTCACAGCCCAGATTACTCGTGGGTTTTATTGACAGAATATCTAGTAGAAAATATATAGGTGAACCAGAATGTAGCAACTCCAAATCAGGTTTTTCTTCTCCCAGATGCACACTTCATTCACATGGCCAAAGGGTCACACTCTTTCTTGCCTATTATCTTCCTGTTACCATTTTGGATGTGCCAGGTCTGCCAACATGGGCAGGAGAAGTGGTAGAAGTCACCATGTGGTCTGCTTTGAAGGCTGGTGTTTAGACCATGCCTTGGTGAAATGAGAAACAAAGGTTTGAAACCCCTCAGGCTGAGGAGGGCCTGGGACCCTCCATTCCCAGGAGTGTACTTTAACTGTTGGGCTGCCAGGTAAAAAGTGGATGGAATCGCCTCCTCAAGCTATGTTGTTATTGTTTTAGTTTCCAAGGACACTACTCTTAGAAGAGGCTTTGATGCTCAAGTGCTTCCACTGTGTTAAGGCCACAGAAGGATTAAGCTTTTGCTTGCCTCCTTTTCTCCTTGCTGGAAGCATTTCCTATCCAAAGAGCTCAAGTAAACTCTTAGCTTAGCACTGAGGAGCCCTCAATAGCCCTCAGGAGGTGTCTGATCTCCTTCTTGCTTGTATTAGGAAGTCTAGGTTTCTGAGCTATTTTACTAAGGCCAACTACCTACTTCTTAGACATCATAGGAGATAAGTCAGGCACCTGAAGATGGATGGTGTAACTCAGGTCCCATCTACCTGTGCAGGTTTTTGTTATATTTGCATTAGAGCACCAGTGGTTTAAACTGTCAGACTCTGCTCTGAAGGACCTATTCTGTCCTGGATTTGGATACATATGAGTGAACAAGGCTGTATGTGAGTCCTGGTCACACCTTTAAAGCACATTGGTTTCCATGCTTTCATGCACAACATCAGTAAACATGTCCGCAGACAAGCAGCTAACAAACTGATTGTCCTGGTTTTGTTAAGATAGAGTTAATTTTCTTCTTAGTAGTTAGAATAGCTGGGTTTTGGATCACTCTGATCCATAAGCAGTCACTGGGGCCTGCAAATTAAATGTAAAGACAGTCCTAAAAATCAGGATCATAAATGTTTTAGGCTAATTTATTCTGTAAAGCTGGATTAATAAAGAAGCGGCTCCTCTGTTAAAACATCATCTGCCAGGGAGCAGCCCACAAAGAATTACAGCAGGCGATTTTTATCTCTTTCCCACTCCTTCTCATTCCACCAAAAAGAAGGATTCATGCGGGAAAGTGCTGACACATCCTTAATCAAAGGTGTGTGAATTGCTCACATCAGTGTAATTTTATTATTCTGTTGCTGGGATACTTTAATAATAATAATAATGGTGATGATGATGCAAAATCTTATTAAGTCATTGAAGCATAATGCTTTGTTTTTCTACATTTATTTTTTAATTTATTAAGGAAGCCTGTTAAAACTACAAGAACAGACAGTATACATATTTTCTATAAATGGGCAGGGAAATTCATAACGAAATGTATTCCCGTGGTTAGTACAGTAAACACCCTGTGGTTCAAAAAATGATCCAAGTGCTATAAGCACCTTGGAAAACATCAAACAGAGACTAGAAGGAAGGGAGTATGTTACACGAACATCACTGACTGTTGGGGATATGGTGATAGATTGGAATCTAGCCTACCCTTTGGAGCTGGGTTTTGGAGGGTTCTTTTGCATGCTATTCTCTGGCAGGGCTCAAATTTGGCAATTATTTGTTTAAACAAACAAACACAGAAAAATACCACTGTTCAGGAATGGGACATCATGTAACTTTGGCGCCAAATGCATTGCCTAAAGCAGTTTTGAATCAGTTGACTCCTAAGGCCTCTTCACTATTTCTGTTGCGATAAAGCAGTAGTGATCTTGTTCATGGCCTGTGCGAGATTATAATGTTTAATCTATTAGTTCACTTAAATTGTCTTCTATCTGGATATACAATTTTTTTTCTGAAACTATTTTTATCTTGTTGACAACCAGCCTCATAATTACTTCCTAAGGCTGCCACCCAAAGGCTGATGCTTTTAACCTATAACAATTCAGGTGTTAAAAAACCCATTTAAGTTCCAAGCCCAATAATCACAATGCAGATGCTAATCCTTGTTCTCTCTATACTCTGTTGACATGAGCTAGTTAACACAAAAACTTCAAAACCATGGATGTCAGGTTTAAGTGACTGCTACTGGGTTGGGAATTGTACCTGTAAAGTGCTCTGTGGTCCCACACACAGGGAGTCAGGGGGAGCAGTTTCCATAGCTGAAACAAGATTACATTTCAGTGACAAGTTACTCAGTTTTGCCATTAAGAACTGTCACAGAAAGGGAATCTTGTTGGAACTATGGAAAACAATTAGAGAGATTTAGATGATGCTTAACTCTCTATTTGCAAGCAAAGGACCAAAGAAAAGAGGTTCAATCAAAAAGGAAGCTTATTTCTCACAAGATCTGGCCTGGGTATCATTGTTACATTTAACAGTTTTCAGATAATTCACCTGGAGGCGTGTATGTATGAAGTTGCACTGCAAAAACTTAAAGTGCACAGAATTTAAAAAAAATCCAAACCCAAAAAACTGGAACACAGTGAAAAGGATTTTTTAGCATTAGACTCACAAAGGAAAATTTAATTGTAGAAGAGATTGTGCCTTTGATCTAATGCTGAAGAGCTGTTTGAGGGTAAACTTCAGTGGATCTCTTCATGAGACAATGGGCCACACTGAAACTCAAAATAGAACTTTGACAGAGACTAATAAGAGACTCAGAATTAACCCAACAAGGCTGCTTTGAATTTATCAGCCAAATGAAATCTGAGCCTACATTAACTTTGAGAGTGACCAGGTGGTGATTTAGTAGCCTGGACCTGACAGAGAAGGCAAAATATTTCTAAAGAGTTCAGGGACATGAAAACATGTGAGCTCTGGCTCAGAGGGGACCAGCTCCAGGTGTTCCTCCTCATGTGACAATCAGTTCACCACCATGAGCTCAGTACCCAGGAAAAGATACACAAAAGATATCACCTGGCAAGATTTTGGGTGAAGATGACAGTGCAAGCAGCTCCATCTTGAATGAACTTTTCACAGAACTAACAGGCTTCACTGTAGCAGAAGACACCAGGGCTCCCTACCTAAGACAGTTTGTTTATTACCTTTACACTAGATGTTAGTACATGAGCTGTGAGGTTGCTGGAGACTGGCATTAGAACAGGAGTTGTTGTGAAAAATAAGTGTTTATCTTTATTGCAGGATATATTTGCATTTTGTGTGTAGGAAAAATAATAACCTGGAAATTGCAACACTTAGTTCTAACAGTGGTGTAAAAACAAGTACTAGGTTAGAAGTGCTTAAAGCTCTTGCTTTCCTGAAGAAGGTGTTTTCTGGAAGAAGGGAGGACTAAAATCCTTCAGGACATGCCTAAGGACACATTTCAGAGGACATAGATTCTCCTCATAGGGTATAGCTGTTGGAGGTTACGATAAGGCTGCTTTCTCTTACCCTAAAGCTAGAAGAGGAGAGACAGATAGATTGATAGATACATGGTAGAAACGAAAGATAAAATCCTCTCCCTGTGTACAGTGATGTAAGTTGGGAACAATTTGTATTGCAAACTAAGAGAAATATGTGTGTGATAACAGGTGTTTTTCTAGGTAGATATTCCAGTAGACAGAGTTGGAAGAAAAGAGCACATGTTTATGCTTTTGGAAGACAATATGATTTGGGACACTGTTTGCATACTGAAATGTTTTGCCAGAAACTACGTCACAATTTTCTCTGTATATGGTGTGTAAACATTTATTGAGATGAGAGTTTGGTTTGGAGTAGAGGAGTGGAAGTTCAGACAAAGGCTCCAGGCAAGAGAAAAATTCTGGGCTAGAGTAAGCTAACAAAAGCATGCATACTATGTAGAAGGGATAACATACTTACTTGGGAGAAGTCAAGAGGTAGGTTATAGCCAGCCAGTCCACTACCAACATGACTGTCCCAGTAAAGAAGGGATAGAAAGGTTATATAGAGCTTTACGCATATCTATAGATGAATGCAACTAATATCCTCAAACCATCAGTTTAAGAGCACTTAGTACAACATCGCCCACAGAAGAAACTGAAGAATTATGGTATTTCCACATGTAGAACTTTGGGCTATCTGTAAAAGGTAAGTAAACCCCATCAAACCAAAAGCCCTTCTTTAGGTCAGCAGCAGCTTACAAAATAGGTGTGTAAGCAATGAAATAAGCTTACCCAGAAATGGCTCTGTACCTGATAGCCTCCCTCTTTCTGACCCCACTCTGGGTAGTTGTCCTGCCTCTGACCCCCTTCTCCCACTCAATCTGATCTTACTTCTCTCTTAGTAACCCCAGTGCTGCTTCACATCTAATTTTGTGAGGGATATCTCTGAGTGTACATCCTCCAGAATTTATTTTGAGATACAATATCTCTGAAGCATATGAGTATATAATCGCACAAGAGCCTGGGGATTAAAAGGGATACAGCACTGAGTTACTCTGATAATAAGCCTGAAAGTGACCAATTTTTTGAAACCTCTAAAAAGAACATTTCACTCTCTTTTCAGAGTGGTATGGTCAAAACTGGAGGCCACTGGCTGACAGAAGCAGCAATAAGCTTCTAAAACTTCTGTACATTTGAGATTGATTGTGAAATTATTAATGCTGGAGCTAGAAAAGGACTAAAACACTTCTTTCTCTCCACCTGTAGGAAATGTCTGTCTTTTTTTTTTTTTCTTTCCTGTCTTCTATCCTAGTTGCTTGCTTGCTTTCTTCCTTTGTCTCCTTTATTTTCTTTGCTTTATTTCCAAAGCATAGGCTAAGTTTTAGATACTAAACCAAAAGGAATTTTTGTCTTTTCTGAATGCAGCCTCCAGAATATTTGCTGACTAGTCTCTAGAAAATTTTGCTGACTACAGTCAGAGGTAGACATCACGCATGTCAATACTCTTTAAGAAGAATCTTGTCTGCTTTCAAGAGAAGTGTAGGCTGGAGGTGCCTTATCTATAATTTGGGCTGAGGGCCTATAGTAAATATGTAGGTGATTAGCATACAGTGGCCAGGACAAATATGCTCAGGCATTTGAGAAATGTGTTGGAATCACATTATGCCATCTAAACAGACCCTAAGAGATCCTGGCAAAACCACTCCTTAAGCCACTCTGCCTTGTGGTTACACTGTGCAGCTCACAATCTGACACATGTTGCAAGGTATGTCCAGAACTTAGTACCTTTTCTGACCATTTGAGTTTCCTATTTTCATTTGTTTCCTTCTGGAAGAAGTAGCTTTTTATTTTCTCATGGTTCTTGTGAAGATTTACTTTAAAAATCTTGCCTACTATTCCTACTGTTTTCCCACAGATGCTGTTATATGGAACAAACTACAGATTTAAGCAGAAGAAAAAAAAAACAAACCTGTAAAGTCTACAGGGAATTTCTTAAAATTAGGCATGTTTCATGCTTGCCTAAAAATGGATGTCCTAATGCCCCTTTTCTAGGCATTGCACTATGCTTATTAGTATCTGCTTATCTACAAGAGTCTTACATCTTTGGGACTCTTGCTTGTTATTGCCCTGGGTTTCCTCAGCATTTTATTTGCAGTATTTATATAACCCTACGATTATATATAATTATATCTTATTTATGATCAGTCTGATAGGTGTTAACATTTACTATTGCAGGAGGCAGGAACTCTTAAAAATCTACCTTTCATCTAGCTCAAATTATTCTGACATATATGTACAAGATCTCAGAAAGCTGACTCCATGAAAGCTATCTCGTGCAACTCCATCATGCAATCTGCATGACACCTCATGACTTTACAAATATTACCTCGAGTTGGAAATGCTGGGGAGACATTTTGTTCCAAAATAAATCCAGGTTACACTGGGATTAAGCAAAGAAATATCTTCAATTTGTCATGGTATCATAACTTACGTACTCTGTTGACTAAACACTCCTCTCATTTACACAATCAAAATCCTGCAAGTTCATTGTGATTCATTATACATCTCTTACTTTCCCTCCCATTTCTTCTCTGCTTAAACAGGTAGTGCCTGACAAGGGCCTGACCCAAAGGGCATGAATTAATTACTAAGGTGCCTAGAATTCAGGGCGTTGGGCACAAGAGGGAAACAAATAATCCAAGGGGAGTAGTGTCAAGAACGAGATGTTGTAGAGGAACCAGGGACATTGAAAAGGCCACAGAGCTTGGTGGGAAAGGAAGGAAATGGTCTGCATAGCCTCCCTATCCTGCAGGGTGATGTGGCAGGGTTGGTACAATCAGCAAGCATAGGCTATGCCAAAAAGTTGCAGGCTAGCCCTAGGTGGGAGCTCTCTGCTCCTCTCAGCAGTCTTTTTTCCCTTTTTCATTACATGCTTCTGAACTTCTCTCCAAATTTCCCTCTTCCTGCTCCACCTTTTATTGATCCTGTGGCCAAATTCCTTGATAGCAATTAAAAGTCTTCTCTGAGGCTTTACTTAACCGCCTGCTTTACCATGAGGGCCTCCCTGGTGAGCCTTGCAGAGTTTGAAACGGCTAATTGTGAAGAAGCTCTGTTCAGTGAGGAGCTGGCTTTGCTGTGTGTTGTAAGGAAAGCCATGGTGTAAGCAGGATGAGTAGCCTGGAAAAATGGGGAGTCAGTACTCAGGAGGGACCTGTGTTGTGTGCCTTTAGGCAAAAGGGGGTCACTTACCTACGATATATAGTCTTGAACCTCAATATGTAAGGGAAACCTCTCAGCATAGTCTTCCTCATTGCCTTACTTAGTGTAGGACTCTCTTATATGTGTAGGACTGTATGGGCTGAGAATTTGGTGGATGAGTTGTTGCTAGTCAGTTTATAAAGTAGAAGAAGATACAGAGGTGGTGAGGGGAAGTAAATTGCTGCACAGTACAGCTCAAGTAAAGGTGAGTGGTAGGAAGAGTAAATATCTCTAATCTAGCAGATGAAGTTGTGCTCTGTAGCTCTGTGTAACATTTTTTCAGACTGCAAATCTGTAGCGAGTCAATAACACGTTCACATGAATTTAGCATTTCACCATTGACTCCATCAGGCAAGATCAAATTCCATTAATGTATTAACACATCAATAAAATGGACTGTTGATTATCACTGATACACCTGCAGACTGAAGTGCTTTGCTCTGAATGGTAAGGATGAGAGTCTAAGGATATGCCTCAAAGTAAACACTTTCTTAGGAGACTAACTCCTTTGAGGAATATTGGTTGCAGAAGAGCAAGTTTCTAGAGATGTGAGGTCTACTTTGCAGTACCCTTGGGGGACAGAAAGATTTTTAAGTGAGATAGACATGTGTAGCCTGCTTGTTATTCTGAAACCCTTTTGTCTCTAAACACTTTGTTCCTAGTACTAAATAAACAACAGTTTGCTTAAATGGGTTTATGATCACTGCAAGCACCATTGATCATAATTTGCTTCAGGGAGGAACCGTGGGTGCTGGCACTGAATCAGATCTTGGGGCTAAGTACACCTGACATCCAGGCTATTGTGGCCTGGGATATGGGCTCAGCTTTCTAGCTACAAGAGCAGCAACAGCTCAAAGTGTAATGGTTGATGTGATGCAGAGCAGGAAGGTATGTGGGGACAGGGAAAGCTATCCCCTAGACTGTGACATGTCCAAAGAGGGCTTTGATTGTTGTCCACTGGTGTTGCCGATTGCATTGTGAGCTTAAAAAAATTATGTGTACTGTTGTTCATGAAGCTGCTTATGTAAGTGTTTAAAATACTGGCACTAAGTATTGTAGTTATTAATTAATGATATGCATTTATATAGCACCGTAAATGTCCACGGCACTTTACAGATAACAATATTCCTAACTGTCAGGAATATTAAGTCTAAGCACTTGTAAGACAGCCAAATGATATAAGCAGATAAGTTCTACTGTTTATATTGGTAATTTGGTTAGGCCTTTTTGATTTGCTTTCTAGATGGAAATCACTAAGGGTAGTGCCTGCATAACTCCAATGACTGAGACCTTGGAGTGACTGAAGTAAATGTATACAAATACCCCTGAGACTTTACTTTCAAAGGAATAATGGATGATTGTCTGTTATCTTGATTCTGAGTCTTTCTACAATCCTTATGCACAGCAGGGTGAGTAACAGTTCTACAGGGACCACTCATTTCCAGTGATGGTTGTGAGTTTGAAAGAACAGAAGAGTGAAAATATCTACCTGTCTTTTGTGGTGCTTGGGTAAATAAGCTCATCTGTGTAACAGATCTATCCAGAGGAAAATAAGGTCTGGTGAGAGGAAAGCTAACTCTTTAAACACCACTGAGCCAGAACAATAGTCCATACTGATTAAAATACTGAATTAGCCAGGAGGTGTAACTTTCTGCTGCTGTCTGTGTCCCCTGGCGTGAAGGAATCTAAAGAAAGAGCAGGAAGAAGATGGATGCATGCATTTTTGGCAAGAACAGCAGCTAGCTCTGGCTTAATGACCCTAGACAACCTGGGGCATAGGAGTGAAGCAGGTTTAATTAGGCAGCAGGTCTAGGGAAGTTGGAAGATATGACACTGCAGAGATGCTGCTTATCTGAGTTCTCAGAGATTAGTTATAAGAGAAATATCTGTCCTTTGCCAAGACCAAAGTGGAAAGGGCTTAGCACAGGGGTGGAAACTTGCTCTCCCCACAGGTGACAAAGATTCAGGAGCCATATGACATCTGCGGAGGTCCCATACCAGACACACACACACAAATCACAGGGAAGGAGGTAAGCTGGTTACTCCTGTCCACCTTTTTGCGTTTCTGAGGGCAGAGAACCTGTTGAATACAGCATACCCCATGTTGTCTTCTTCTTCCTTCCTACAGCAAAACAGACAAGGCTATGCTGACTTGGTAAGCTCCTGGAGAAGACTTTTCTGGTGAGCAGGACTTGTACCTTAAGCAAAAGGAAAGTGGAGAGTTTGGGTCTCCTGTTTTTGCTATAAAGAAGAAAGCTCCTCTCCTTCTCCTTGTCTGGAGGGCAGACCAGCATTGCACAATAATTTCTTGTGGCTCATGAGCTGTGTGATGAGGAGTTTCTCTCTTGCTCCCACCTATTTTAACCCTTGTGTTAGTTATTTATCCTATTTTCTCTAGACTACTACTCTTTTCTCACTGCCCTTCCTTAGAGTGTTTATTTTAGAGAGCTATTTCACAAGCAGAACAAAGAGTGGCTTATTCTGTGTTCTTTGGTGCTTATGATTTTCAAGGTGCATGGTCCTGTACACATGGAAAACTGGCCAGGAAATTTAATGAGCTGCAATGAAGGTAAAGCTAACTGAATGCTAATAGAGAAAATCAGTGAGAGTGTTCTTCCAAGCTCTGCCAGGGTTAGAGACCACTGTATCACAGAAGAGCACTTTCTCCCTTTGAAAGACCATGTCTCACCCTGGTTAGCAGATTGGATGGACCTTGACAGAAGATGTGAGAGGCTCTGGCCTCTCTGAATTTGTAACTGAGTTCCCATTCAAAATATAAGCAAAACCATAGCCAAACAATAGATTTTTCACATTTCTTTAAAATTTAAATCTCTGCTTTGCAGAGGTTCTAAAATGTTTGACTAGTTTTTCTTACCTTCTGGTTTTGAAGCTGACTGTGAACCTCATGAGACAACTTGCTCCTGTGCATTCCAGTGGTTTAAGTAACTAACAATTTTTTCAGAGTCTTCTGAGGTCAGAGCAAGAATTCCAAGTCTTTTGAGGTTCTACCTCTAAAAGGCAATTTTTACAGAGGAGAAAATTCACATTTGAATTCTGTCTTCAGATTCTGCTTTAGTAAGTCTTCAGGTTCAAGGCCCAAGCCCACATGAAGGGTTTCAAATATCTTTCTTGTCTAAAAAGAGATTATTCACAGATATTACTTCCTCACCTTCCAGATCTGGGCTCCATACATGTTCACACTGATGACTGTTTACTTTATTAGATACAAATAAAGTGGTTTTTGTTTACTGTGTTCCCCTTCTTGTATTCCTAAAAAAAAGTACCTCTAGAGGAATGCACTGGATTTCATTCTGGTTCCTGTCTCCTTGGCAGGATCAATAATTGAATTTTTACAGTTGCTTTGCAGAATAAACCCTTGCTCTTCTCATCCTGGCTGTGGTACCCCTCTGCTGTGCTGCCTTTTGCACAGTGCATTTCTGCCTTCTTGAAAGATGTGCACTACATTCTGCATATGGCAGAAGCAGAAGATCCAAGGAATCATGCAGATGGATTTTAACCTCAAGGGTTAATACAGTTATTTGGTCTGTCTTTAGTTCTTTCATTCATACGGTACTAAGAGTGTAATGCAATTTGAAACAGCACCTCTATACCTTTGACAAGCACAATGAACTATGGGTTGCTTTTGTAAACCTAAGATGCCTGGGAAAATAAATGGCATAAACAAAATACCTTTCAATGATGCATTGATAAGAAAAAACTGGTATTACAGCTCTCTGGGAAATAGGTATCATTCCCAGTAGTGAAATTTTGCATATTTTAGTTAGGACTGGGAACCACAGGAGATACAGTGCTTTCCTGTCAGGACTTGATTGTAGAATTTGTACATAGCGAAAGCATGCCAAACCCTACCCTTATTAACTGTTTGACTATTCCTACAGGTCCATACATATAATCTATGTGGTTGCAAAACAGGAACAGTTGCAGGACAAAGAACATATTGTTAAATTAAAGAGTTTCACAGTTATTGCCTGCAGTATGCAGGGAAAAAAAAATGTAGCAGGAGATTGTGAAGGCATGTATATAAAGCTGAAAGAAAAGAGAATGCCAAGTTCAAGGAACTCACTGAGTTCCTGCTTCTGACACAGAGAAAGTAAATGAACAGTTGGTTTAACCTACTTCTTTCCTAACTGAACTATTGTATTTACCTTATTAGTTGGCACTATGCTTTGATTTAGAACAAAACATCCATTGAAGAAATGTCCAACATAGTTTGATGTCACACCTGTTTGCTTACCCCAAGCCTCAGTATTCGAATAATCTTTCACTGCTGCCTGGTGGCTAAATGGACTCATAGATCCCATCTTGTGCCTGCTTGTGATAAGTTTCTCTAGCTATGCACTAGCTGTACCTATAGAAAACAGTAAGTTAACTGCATCTCCAGTGTGCTTGCTGTTGGGCAAAAATACTGTCTGACCAAGCAGTCCATTGCTTCCATGTCTGATTGCATCCAATTTGTGTTAGTTTTTATAGTTTCTTTATAGTACTTTTTCCATACTACTTCCTATAGTTGTTTTAGAGCTTTGTCTTCCTCCCTGTTTTTGGCATTAAGCAAGCAGATGATGTAGCAAGTAGGGACGAGTTTACTTCCTACTTCTATGCTGGGAGATATTTCTGGCCTGCCCTAGCCCTATGACAGAGTGAAAATTCCTGTTTCTCTTGGTTCTCAGCTCCTTCTAAATTTGTACTGCAGTGGGATTTGGGCTCTCTGTTCAGTCTGGTGGATGCAATGGATGGTGATCCACTGTGCAGCTGTTAGAAAAATGGAAATCCAAAAGGTTGGCATCAGACCTGCAAAAGCAGAACACTAGTATCAATGGGGATAATACTGACAAATATGAGTTTTGTGAATGATCTGTGAAATTTACCTTTGGTGTTAAGCTTGAACCTATATCTCCTAAAAATCCGGGATACACATCTAAGAGGAGAAAACCTTGTTTTCATATAATTTAATATACATTATTATTCCTACTTTGCATGTAGTTTATGATCTTTGTTTTATAAAACTCTACTCTTGATGTCACCAAAGAGGATTAAATCTGACCAGGTTCTGCCACGTAACTTCCCCCTTTGAGCAAAGCAATGCAGCTTGCACCACTTTGTTATTAGGCACTTTCAGAAGACTTTGATCATCATTGATCTATTCTACATTTGGTTGCATCAGTGACATAGAGATGAAAGTCTTCTGGTCTCACTGCTGTTCTTTCAAGTTGTCTGAACCCTTACTAGCTGTGCAGAGCAATTACAGTTTGCCCTGCATTTAGTAACACCTTTTCCTGGCTGCTGATAGGCATAAACTTAATCTGCCTGTGGTGGTTTACACTAGTGGAAGAACTGGCCTGATGCACTGGCAAATGTTTCAGTGGTCAGCAGAAAAAAACTAGAAACCTTATTATCCACTGACTCCATTTGAAAATGGTCAGAAAAGCTTTTTTTTTTTTTTTTGAGCATGGATATTTTCTTACAAATGACCCCTGTATTGCTGAAATAGGTACATGATACTCTGCCAAAATATCAAACTTCAGGAAAGTTTGAGAAATAGTGTATTTGGGTAAGACTGTTGTATGTGGGTGTTAAGTTCCTAGTATGTTCCAGCTGACTTACAAAGAATCTCAGGAATGGAAAAGCTGGTCTCCAGTGTGGCAATAGGAACTTTCATTTAAGGATAAACAGATTACATGACTGCAGCATTTGTAGGAAAGAGGAAGAATAATAATTAAGATAGGAATACGAATTGAATTTTTATGTCATATGACTTGATCGAGAGAATAAATTACAGAAGTCTGAGATCTAAAAGGCCTACCCTTCCCATTTCAAGAATTCTAATAATCCCTAGAGAAAATGGGAATATGAAGGAAACCTCCACACCACTGGACAGGCCAAAGCCTCATTTTAGGTATTCAGAATTAGTAACAAAAAAGGAAGTAAATAAAAATATTTCACTTCCAGAGAAATGAAGTAGCACAGAGCTGTGATTCTTGTACTTCAATAAACATCTAAATACAGTGCCAAATGAGAAATATTTTTAATACAGAAGACATGACAGAAAGGAATTTTAAATGTTTCAGGATTCACAAGAAATTAGACAAAGATGAAACAACTGTGGACATGTTGAAAGGGGATTTGATATTAATGTTGCTTTGAATAAGGAACTAATGGACCTCTAGAGATCTCTTCCAACCTGAATTCTTCTATGAACTTATCAACTGACTCTATGAGAAGAGGGTACTAATACAAAACATCAGGGATTGTTCTTGACACAGGTTGCCAGGTTTTTAATTAGTGACTTGTACATAAATAGGAGGAGTGTGCAAATGAAATTATCTGTTGACACAAAGCTGAGAGACATCATCAATAGAGCAAAGGATCAGAATATGAGAGGCAATGAAGAATTTTGATGAGTGAGCTGATAGAAACGGATGTGTGTGTAACTATATGAGGTACAAGGTCCTGTGCTTAGTGAATAATCACAAGAATTTCCGCCATAAACTGTGGTCGCATCTATTGAAAAAGACAGAAATCGGAAAGAGTAGTGTGCACTAGTCAGTCACAAGCTAATTAGGTATCACTGCTGTGATGTGGCTGTAACAGCAAATGCCATACAGCAGATAAGGTATTTTGAGTAGTGATAAGAAAGTACTGACACCATTGTTCTCAATTAAAAACAAAATAAACCAGGACTGGGAACAACAGAAAGTTCAAAAAGAGACATTTCAGCTACGGGCAATTTTTAGCATGAGAACAAATGGCCATCAGCTGACAAGAGGTAGAAATTCAGTTTGACAAAGAGGGTGCTTAACTTTGAAATTAGGACGGTTTCTCGTTACTAGCAGCAAGAGCAAAAACTTTTAACATTTTAAGCTGGAGTTTGCAGAGAGTTTCTGAGTGTGGCTCATTGTGATACCAGGGATAATTTTTGATGATCCAGGAGGTCCCTGTTAGGACCTTAATTACACTAAAATGTCTTAATTGTCCCACCTTCACCTGGGACTTCCACCCGTCACCTCTGCCACTGAGCCAAGAGCTTTGTTCAGTTTTGGGTCTGGGCCTCCAGTACTTACTAGAGCTATATCACAGATGTACATAAATGGACAATGGAGTTGTATTTAATTTTGTATTTGCAGTTGTATTTCCTTTTGCTCCTGTTTTGACTTCTGGTTAGACTCTTGAGTTGTTTGCCTTATGTGGGACTGTTGATAGACCCTGTTACCAGCACTTGGCTCTAGCCACTGTGTTTAGATGTTGTGAGAGCACAACCTGTGCCAAGGTCACCCTCAGCTTCTAGCTCATACTCCCTTGTGAAGCAGTCTCACTCTTGCTGCTCCCTGACATCCCTATTGTTGTTATATTCATGCAGTCCTTAAATAGCCTGTTGTGTCCCAAAACCTTACAGGCAATATTGATATTAATGAGTCAAGCATGCTAATGCTACCTGAAATGATTGCTTAGTAATTCTCTGTCACTACTTCACAGTTATCAGAGTCAATGCAAAAGGGTTGCATGAGGTCACTGTAAGTAGAGAATTCAAAACCAGACTCAGTCCACTCCTGTCACTAGACTGCATGTCTTTCCTCAAGAAAGCCTTATTGCCTGAGCAGCAGATAACATGCAGGGTATGTATGCTCACTGTTAATGAATGTGTATCAGACTTGGCCTGCAACAGTTTGTTATCTGAAATAATTACATGTCATCATGTGAGCTCTACTTTTCTCAGCTTCATATTTTGCTGTAGCACATTTGATAGTGTCACTATGAGTTATATCATGCACAACAAGACCATGTCCTGATATAACAGGATATAGAGAACCTGGTAAAATACAAAGAAGCTGTGGAAAAGTAAAATAATTTATTTATGATTATTTAATAGGTTAATCTATTTGTTGGAAACAGATATTAAACTAACATCAAAACAGCAGGTAGCAGTAATTTAACATCTATTAACTGTCATGGAGGATGGCTTTATCCTAACTGCAATTATTTTTAAAATTTTGAACATGTTCAAACACATATATACAGTGTTGTTTAGAACCAGAGCTTTATTTGATCTATTTGATCCATAACTGTGGTGAATAGCTATATCTCTGAACCAAAGCTTCAGACACAAATTAATTCAAGCAATCTCAGATGCAAGTGAGTAGTGGAGCCATAATGACTGCAGTACTGGGTTTCCAGGCTCACAGTTCATGAGAAGATTTTGTAGTCAACAGTGTCTATTGTAACCTAAAAAAAGTCACTTGGAACCAAACTTTGTAGGTTTGATCCATTTGTTTATTCACAGAAGTTGACTTATCTCAGTTTAATTGAAAATAAATGCAGATGTTGTAGCAGGATGCCAATCAGGGACACCCCTGTCCCCAAACCTACTATTCATGGACATGTGATTTCAAAATATGGATTTTAATTTTCCTAAAGGCTGGCTTATTTGGACACAGTACTCACATTTGGTCTTCTACCATGCAGCCCATATCATAAACTCAGATCTATTTCAAATCTAAGTCCGGATCTATTATTAGTATCATTGTATATATTGAAATATGCACAATATGAATTGACCATCAATACAGTATGAATCAGATTAATTAAAATCAATCTGAACTATGCTTGCAGATAGGAATTAACAACTGATTGTTGGGAGCACAGAGAAATGCAGTCAAAGGAATGCTGTACACCAAAATAGTACAGTCATGTGAAATCCTGTCATTGTTGAATGTCTGAAGGGATTAAACATTCAATTTACTTTCTTCCAGGAAATACATCTGAAGTATTCAGTACTTCACACTCAGCCCATATGCTACTGTTTACATATGGAGCAGTGACCTGGGCATTTACAAAAATGAGAGAGAGTTCAACTGGCCTCTCCTGTTTCAAGAACTCAAGACATTGCTTGTGTGATGACCTTCAGACATCAAGCAGGATGATCTGTTTTAAGGAATGTAGAGAACCACAACTACTTCAACCACTTATGTATTCTCTTGATTACTAAATGGAGGGGTTCTCCTGATTTACAGAACAAAAGTGCCATTTTAGATTTGTAACTATTTCTTGCATTTAATTTGCCTTCCGGCCTGACTACAACCCTCTGTAATATCACAGCACAAACACTAAGTAGGATTCCCAGCAGCTTGGATGCAAAAATGTGAGAAATATACTATGACTTTCCTTGTATTAAAATCTTGTCTAAACTCCATCTTTAAGAAATATCTACTAGAGTCTTGTTGTAGACAGATGAAAGCAAGTTCTGGCTATGCTTCTAGCTAGCAGGGCATGAATCAGCTGTGATCCAGAAGATGCTTGAGAGTGTTAGTGGGGTGCTGAATCCAAGCTTACCTTGGGCTTGGCCAGACACAACTGCAGTTAGTTGGCTTCTGATGGTATTGGACAGTGGATATATAATTATACTGAACTACCTTATTGCGTCAGATTCTCCTCTCATTTACAGCAGTCCAGCTTCATGAAGGTCAGTAGCTTTGAAGTGGTAAGAGAAGTATTTGGCTTAGTTCCTCAATTTTATGCAAATATCCTATATAACATCAAAAAAGGAAATTTAGAGAAGAAGTAGAATAACATTTAGAAATCGAGACGAGAAAATGTCTACTTGCTGTTGAAGTAGGTAGTACTGTTGAACAGTAGCTATAGTTGGGTAGTCAAGTAAAATTTTCCCTAAAAGGTAATTCAGAGTTTGAGGTTAAAGGAAACCATCCCAACTTTCATGTATTTGCTTACCAAGGACTGAATGCAGAACTACCAGTGTTTGAACAAGCTTCTGCAATTTGAATAAGGGATAAAATACATGTTCAAACTGCTTTACTGTACAAATCAAATTTAAGTATGATAAAGTTGGCAGGTACCTGATCTATCAGGGTGATTCATGCCACCTAAGCTGGGCACCTAGGATTCCCCACATAGGCAGTGGACAATTTAGGTTCTCAACAGAGGATTATATTGCTCTTCATTGCCAATATAATGAGTTTACTGAACATTTATAGGTGTGATTCACTTCTGAAAGACACTGAGTGGACATCTGGCTAAATTCTGGAAAACAGCAGGCAAAGGTATATGCCTGGACAGGCATTGGAGTCTGGTCTTTAAATGCCCTGATGTATGCAGGAGTCAGAAGAGTGAGTGTTGTTTTGATGCTGTCAGTATTAGGCATAGTCTGAGCACATCTAATAAATCTGGTCTCTCTGAGGTAGCATGTCAGAGCCTCATTGTCTGCCTCTGAGCTGCAACAATTTAGACGCCTATTAGAGCAAACCTGGTTGCTCCTCAGCACTCGTCAGAGAAAAGGTTGAAGCACCTCAGGAACTCTGAGCACAAGAAGCTGAATAGATTTTTCTCTACCTCCAATATCACACAGCCCTGAATACCGGATTGGGTCATCACTTTGTACCTAGAGGTTGTTTTCACAGATGGCCTAAATTCATTGCGATCCCTGCACCTTCTTGGCAAGAAGTGATTCAGCGGATGTAAGCAAGGCAACAGAGCAGGGAGTTGTTGACAGATGCCAATGGGAAAGGAGAGTACAGGGACTTGGGTGCAAAGGACGTGACTGAACACGGCCTTAGGCACCCCAGTTCCACCAAAGACAGACACAAATTATCTGGCTAGCAGTGGTGGCATGTTTCTACACCCTGTGACTTGAGCCCATGGGCACTGCAACCTGTCTGTTGCTGTGAGGAATGAGGGAACTAGTCTTGGACCTGCAGTGACCCTGGATGGAAGTTAAGCACTGATGTCTTCTTCCTGCCTGCCTACATACTAGGTGTTTTTACCTGACACAGAACATAACCAGAAAGGAACCCCTGCCATCCAGAGTGTGAAGTAATTAGCCAAATTGTTTCTCCTAAAATTGGATTTGATTGCACAAGCCTTTTTCATTCCTTCAGAGCTCATGCTTGAGAACTAATATGGCAATTATCGATCTCTTTTGTATTCTATGGAAAAGGACGTCCTAATCCTCAGAAGTGGATTTGCTCTGATGACACATAAACAAAACCCTGGAGGGAGGAAGGTAAGGCATAAAGAGATGTTGACAAGCTGTACACCACTTGGTTATGCAAACACAGATGCGGTAAAGGGCAAAGAGCAACAATTTTGCAAAAGTTGAAAGTGTGGGAACACTGGCGGTTGCTCTTTAATGATTATAACACAAAGGAATGCTGGCAGCTTCTCCCATTGACTTTACATTATCAAGCTGAGTCAGTGATGAGTAATAAAATATACTATTGGAAATCTCCTTTAAAGTACCAGCTTTTCGTTTGACACTTTAATCCCCTCATTGACACCTGTAAAGCTCTCTATGAAATAGCGTGGTGGTCCTAATACCATCAGAGAACTTCTGTTTTCAAGTATAGTGCATATTTTTTTACAGATCAGGCCAATCGTGTGCTGCCTTGTGTGCTTACAAGCAAGCTCTGGGATTAGGAACATAAAATGGGAATGAGGTCTCTGTGTAAGCTTGTCAAAAGTGTGATTTATGTAGCTTTTCTTCCATGGATGCCCAGTTTGACACATCTGTCTTGATCTTGTCTTCTAAAAATTAGGTCCTTTGAAAGAGAATTTCCAAGCTGACATCCACAGTTTTGTCTGAGTACTGTAGCTATTCAGTCTCTGTATTAGCACAATTTACCAGCCTATTTCTGATGTCACTAACTTGTGGAGTTTGGTCTATAGTAAATATTTGTGTTTCAGGGGAAAAAAAAAAAAAAAAAAAAAAAAAAAAAAAAAAAAAAAAAAAAAAAAGGTTTGTTTTTTTCCCCTAAAATTGTGTTTGGTGTGCAGGGTCCCCAGCACCTGCAGGGTGGTACAGGACTTGCTCTCACAAGCCAAAGAGGCTGTTTGTCAGGCAAAAGATAAAAGATTCCTGCAGCCACTCAAACACATTCCTCATCTATCGATTTCTACCTCTGAAGTCAGGTCACAGCCTGGCATTTGTTGCAGACCCCATCAGATTTGCACAACCTATTTTTATGGCTCTTGACCTTATATGCCCCAAAGTGCTGATGAGCTAAATACAAGTCCTGAACATAACAATATTGTTAAAAAATAACGCTGCTAGGTGTACTCTTATACAGAAGAGTACACCTGGCAAAACTAACACAGGGAAAGGATCTGAGGGAACACTTGCTGTCCTTCTGTGACCTATCCAACAGAAAGAACAGATAGGAGCCTTTGTTGTAGAGTTTTCTTCCACTCTGGGACGACCTGCTGGGATGCTGAAGGTGATCAGTTTTGAAAAGCTTCTTTTGGAAAAACTGGAGTGCAGATCTGCCTCTTCAGAGATTTACGAGGACAGGTTTTTTTCTTCCCATTTTTTCTGTGGATATTCCCAAGTTCCAGCTCAATAATTCAAGCCAAGACATGCAACAAGCATGTTCCTTGAGGTATGCACACAACCACGCAAGTGAAAATCATTCCATTGCTACATCACCCAGGCAGAGATCTGGCACACAAATAGGGAGGCATCCATGCTGTTTGCTCTCTGGCTTTTTGTTCGGATTTGGCCTGAAGTTCATCTTCTCTGCCTTGCCCTGTAGTATGCAGAGACATCTAGTGGCTGAGCAATCCTGAACACTGGAGTCTTGGATTATGAATTACAAAAGGGAATAGGGATGCCTCATCTGGTGAGGAATTTAGCATGTCCTGAGTGTTGGGCTTCCCTCCATGGGCATCTTCTGAGAAGCAGATGGTCACTTCCATGGGTCAGGCCCTACAATGATAATGCTGAAAGAAGTGGGATACCATTTTCTTAAATCCAGACCAGTAAATTTGAGTGTTTTCTTCTTAGTCAGCCAGGTCTTTGAGCAAGGTCCGTTGAACGTACTCTTTGGAGACCAAATATACCACTTCGCAAAGGTTGGAGCTAGATTTGGTAGCACATTCAGTGCCCTGGTTTTCACTTTTCCATTTCTCATAGACCATCTTACACAAAGGATTAACCTAAGAGTGGATTTAAATATGCATGATCCCATGGGCTGCTCCTTTCCCTGCTGCTTTGCTGGATGCCAGCCCTGTTGCAGCCCAGACTTGGAGCCCTTGCTGTGGAGCTTGAGATCTGAGGAGGAGGTGTTTCCTGTCGCAGTGCTGCCTGCTCTTCTCAGTCTCACTAGGCTCTTCCTCTTGGCTCTTGCTCTACTTCACTCTAGACCTTGGCTTAAGTCCATACCTGAGTGGTATGGACTAATCAGAGAAGACAGAACTTGAAATTAGACTCAAATCCACACTATGATGCCTGTGTAGGTGGACCCACAGAGGGGAAATGGAGTTGACATTTCTCACAATTCCCTGCCCAAAATTTTTCCAGGTACGGTAGTGTAGAAATCATGGAGTGGCAGATGATCTGAGACCTTCAGGCTTGTATTGGAGTGTTTTCTGTAAAAGCAGTACGGGAAAGCCCGTGGTACAGTGTCCTTCCTGCTTATTTCCTTCACACATTGCAGGAGTGATTCTCAGTTCTTAATAAAATTCTCAACATGATTGATCTTAAAGAGCTGTGAGTCTCTGTGACTAACCACAGGGCAGAGTCGAGCCAACAAAGCTTTAATGGCAAGACTCTGAAGACTTTTCTCATGAAGATCCAGGTAAATATATTTTCATCAGGCTATAGGGCTGTAGAATACATACATTTGAAATGCAACAGCTCAGCTAAAACGTATGAACATCTAGAATCCTTTTGTAAGACCCTCACAAAGGCTTCATCAGCTCAAGTCAAGCAGCTGTTTGCTCCTTTTTAAGGGTGGTTCTTGAAGTTTTACTCATAACATTCTTCAATAACAGATGCCAAGACATTTCCTGAGACATTTTTTTAATAGGAACTTCCATCTGGCACTGCATCCTTAGAAGCTGTGACTTGGCTTCTTTGTCTGCAGGGTGGTTAATCCTAATGAGGCAAGCACAGCAATTCACAGAGCAGAGATATATGCTTATCAGATCCTATTACTGAGCTGATTCTATTTTATAATTATTTATTCTGACTTCAGTAGATGAAGCAATGTGAAAACACTTAAACCCAGAGCTTTCATCAAGACGACACCATCTCACACTCCTGTGAAAAACTGAAAGCTGCCTATATGGAAATGGCTAACTATACCAGTATGGTTGTCCCAGTATACCCTGCCAATTAAACTTGCCATGCCCTTCTTATCTCAAGATATATGTCGTGATTTAGATTATGTTGAGGTCATCTCCATAGAAAAGTAGTATTTTCATATTCAGACAGTAGTGTCCATAGAGGGAGAATTTTACTGGTGTAGCTAAGCTAGTATAATTATACTGGCATAATTATGCTGGTAATTTTCCCTGTGTATACAAGCTATGAGTCTCAAATTGTGCTTCACTGGCAGAAGAGCCTCCTTTGTTGGAGAGATTCTTTAGATCTGAATCAGGTCATAATAAGTGCTTCAGCACTCAAGTCAATGCCTCAAAATTTATAATTAATTTTCCTCTTTGCCTCCCAGAGAATCCCAAACTGTTTTATGCGTGTAACAGACTGCATCATCTCATCCTCTGCTGAGAGAAAGCCAGCTCAGGAGAGAAATACAGCAGTTACTTCACATCAGCGTCATGAGTGGTTACATGGTCTCGTGCAGATGGAGCTTTCTGCTGGGAATCATCAAACATCAGGAAATATCAGCAGATGGCCATATATGTGGTTTTGTTTCCTTGCCTTTCTGTTTTTTCTCCCACTTTATGTTTCCATGGACTGTTTTGTTCCCTGGTAGTGCGATTTCTGTTCAAATGGGGGCCACTCTGTGTAACTCACGATATATATGAAAACAATAACCATATGTGACAGTTGATGAAAAGAGATGAAGGCTTATACAGTAATGGCGTAATTTGTATAGAAATATCTTCAATGACAATGAGCCATCAGGACCACGATATGCTGCCTCATGTGAAAGATAACCATGTCAAGTGGATGTGGCTGTTAATATAGTCACAGCATTTGCTAAATATAATCATGTACACTTACCAATTGAACTGGAAGTATGCAGAGCAGCAAAATAAATAACTTAAATGATCATTAGACAAAAGAAAGCTTAACAAATATGATGATTACATTTTCTATAAATAGCAATGTAAAGTCACCAATCAGTGAGTTTTCTATGTTAGTAATTATTACAGAATGAAATTAATTAGAATTTATGATAGGTTTCACAGAATCACAGAGAAACTGACTGGAGTTAATTTGGACCAGACTCCCTCTTAATACAGGACTGTGGCCCACACTGCTGTCAACTGTGGCTTTGTCCAGTTAAGTCATGAAAATCCTCAAGGATGGTGATTTGCAGCATCCCTGAGTACCTGCTCCAGTGCTACCCTCCTAGTAAAGCTTTTCCTTATATTCAATCTGAACCTCCACAGCTGCATCTTGTGACCTTTGCCCATCGTTATATCATTTGCTGCTACTGAGAAGAGTTTGGCTACAATTACTTTGTTACCTCTTTACTACCTTTCAAATTTTTGTACTCTATGGCCTCCTCTTCATCAAATAAAACAGCGCCCGTTCTCTCAACCTGTACGTTATGTCTTCTGTCCCCTGTACCATTTAGGTAGCTCTTCAGTGGATCAGCTCCAGTTTCTGCACATCTCTCTTGAACTTGCGAGTGGGAGGCATCCACATTGGGACACAGTATTCCAGGTGTGCAGAGGAGGACTCTAATTTGATCTGCTGGACACACTCCTCCTAGTGTTGCCCATTATGTGGTTTGCCTTATTTGCAGGGAGAGCTCCCTGTGGGCTCGTTTTCAGTCTGGTGTCTACTCATCCTTTTGACCAGGCTTCTCCCAGGCAGTCAGTGTCCTGATGATTGCGGTTGTCCCAGTCAAGTGCAGACACTTTTCTTTGTTGATATTCACAACATTTTTTGTTTGCCCTATCTTCAAAATTGCTGAGGATTCATTCTGTCTTATTATCCACTTCGTTGATACTCTTTGTTATCAGCCAACAGCTGGCTGTCAAGACATTGATGGGTATCCTTTGAGATTGACAGTCCAGGCAGCTTTCATGATATCTAGTGGACCATAAATACTCAGCTTCAAGATGAGAGGACTGTGGAGATCAGCCAGAAGTCTTAGTGAAATCAGGTATAACTTATCCACCACTCATCAACATAAGAAGACATTTAATCACTGGAGGCAATCAGGTCAGTCAAGCATGATCTGCCCTTGGTAAATCCACACTACGTGCTTATGACTACCTTCTTGTCCATGCAGTTGTGACTTGTACCAATGAGACCACACTCATTTTGCAGTATAAGAGAAAACAGTATATCCACTACAAAAGTGAAATTCACTCTTGTCCAATCTACCCAGCTACTGCTTCTGACCCTACAGATCAGGCTCAGAGCCTTCACTGTGACTTTGAGAAGTCTCCTGGTGTACTACTGCCCACTCTGCTCAGTCCCACTGGGCTTTTCCTCTTGGCTCTTGCTCTACTAAACTCTAGACCTTGGCTTGCATCCACGTTGTGTGTGCCTACATAAAAACAGAGCAAAAGAAGAGTCAGAACTTGAGATTAGACTCATACCATGCTGCCTGTGTAGGTGTACCCGCAGAGGCCAAATGGAGTTGACATTTCTCACAATGTCCTTGCCAGATGTGATCCCAGTTGGGGTTGTGCAGCCTAAGCAGACTGAGCAAACATCTTGGGAGTTTGTTTCATTTGTGATTCCCCTCTGCCTTACATGCTTAGAGGTTGAGTAGTGTTTGGGGTTAGATCGCAGCTGGGCAGGCCATGAACCACAGGCAGATCTCTGTCTTCCTCTGGCATTAGGATCTTCCAGACACTAACTTCGTATTGAATGGACTGTAAATTTCTTCCAAACTCAACAAAATCAAAGTGTATGTAGACAGAGCTCAGAATTTCTATTTTGCTTTAAGTGCTGTTATTTTATTCTTTCTTTTTTTTTTTTTCCTACTCCCATCCATTTCTGTTGTTGCTAAAGTTTTAAGAAAAATATTTAACTCAAAGTGAAAAATAATTTTGAGTTCAAACATTTAATTTGGATTTCCACTTCCAGGATTTTGTTTTATCAAATAATTATCATTAAATACTTAAACATCTGTTTGAGAAAAAAAATAATAATAATGCATTCATTTTGAGTTCTAACTGGAATTTAATAAAAATGAAATGTTTATACAAACTTTTTCATTTACTAATATGAGAATTAAACTTTTTCTGAAACCCCTAATTATATTAATTGACATTTCAGGTAAACAACTGAGTAATGACTTATTTCACTGGATATTTCTTCCCTGCTCTTCCATATGAGTTGTCTTATTAGAAACATCTTTTGTTTATTAGAAACCAAAAGTCTGTTTTCTAGCTTACTCTGCCCATTCTTATCAATGAATGTGAGTTTAAGGCTTCAGTTCCATTTCCATCAAACATTTTGAAACAGTACTTACTCTTGAAAGTTTAAACCATGTTTTACAGGTAAACAAAATGAACATTTTGTGGTTTACCAGTCTAAAGAGCTTTTATTTTTCAGAAATATTTCCCATATACCTAGATGAATAATATAGCTACTGTTATCATAAACATCTTACAGTCTCGGACAAATAAAATTTATAAGCAGTGAGTGAAAATTTCTCTTGAACTGGTTTCCTCCTGGACCAGATGGATAACCTTAGAGGAGAGTGAGGAGACTGTAGAAGGGTAAAAGATGAGGTATATAATCCTGGATTTTATAACTGTTTTTTCCACGCTCTGTTCAAACCATTTGCTGTTTCGTTGCCCAAACATCCAAACTGTCAATATTTGCTATCTTGTGAGCTGGATCTTGTTCATCTTTCAGTCCTAAAAATCATTGAGCCCCCTCAGCTGCTATTGATTTCACTGGGGACTGAGTGAGTTGAGTGCCTGGTTGCATTGCTCACTGGCTGGTAGGATTGTGCCTAATTGCAGACTGTGGATAAGGGGATACAAACCCACGTAACGACAGGCTGTTTTCCTCCACTCTGACCAGTGGACTGTCTGACTTACCCAGGACACGTCACTTGTAACGAGGAACTTTGGTGTAGGGTTAACTGCTTTTGCATGCCAGGTCAATTGAAGTGACACCTTGGGGATTACATGACTGAAGCTATCATGTTGTATCAGCTTTGTGTGTTGTATCTGCCCTACAGGCCTTGCTGTACAGTGTGGCTCTAGCAGTATTTCAACAGATGGGAAAAGGATGGTTTGAGTATTCAGCAAGTGTAACCCAGCCTTGCCCACTACATCAACTCACACCTCCAGAGCATGAGGTCTTTTCAGTGTTGGAGGCTGATCCAGGAGTGGAACGTAATGCTTTCCGCAAACTGCTCTCTACCAGTGGCTGCACCTTGCTCATGGTATACTCGAAGACATGCTGGAGCAATTAAAATGCTACCTGTTACCTTACCCGTTAACACCATCGTTTGCACACAGAGTTAATTTTGTTCAGACTGAGCCTTTGTTTCTTGCTCTTCCATTAAAATCAAGTGTTTGCTTCATGCAATTTAGCAAGAACTTATTGGTGCATGGAGTTTTTCTTTCCTGAGTGCAGGACTTTTCCCCTTGTTAAACTTCATGAGGTTCCTTGCAGCCCATTGCTCCAGCCTGTTGAGGTCCCTCTGAATAGCACCACAACCCTCGGGTGTATCAGCCACTCCTCTTTATATCCCTGCTTGCAGCCTGCAGTGACTGTGCATACCTATAAAAACTCATTGTGACAGATATACACATTTGGAAGAAAACTAGGGGAAGATGTAGTGATGCCCCAGTGATGACCAGAACTTGGGCATGAACCTGTGTGTACCTAGGTGTTATTTCAGATTTGGCTTGGGATGTACAACTTGGGTTTTAACTTCAGCTTTGATGCTGGTGGATTGAGGGTTTTGGGCAACTAAGTCCCTCTATTGTCTGCTCCCTTTCTAACTGTGTTTTCTAGTTAGAAAATTAACTCATGGCAACAAGGATTGTTTCTCAGTGTATGTCATACAGGATTGAATTTAATTAGACATCGGTTTTGATTCCGTAGATACTCCGGGGTTACACATAATAATATACATCTCTCTGTCCTGATTATTTTTTCCTTTTGCCTTTCTAAGAACCCCTTAAGGAGCACAGAAGGATGGTAACACATGTGGCTGAAGAGACTCACTAATACTTCCCTAAGTCTTGCAACCAGACTGCCCCTGCAATTCCTCATTCATAAATTCCAGCATTGTTTTCTCAATGAATTAAAATCTAAAAGGCATCAAAACCCTTTGTGACACTTCATGCTACTGCCTTTTCTTTGATGGTAGACTCCATACATGGAGCTTTTAAAAAAATGATCATCCAATCAAACTGTACTAAGTGACAACTTTGCTTCATTTTCCCAGTCTGTATTGAATGAGGAGAATGTATTTTAAGCACTGCCTAGCAGAGAGGCACAAAGAGTTTTAATTTAGTGTTTGAAAGTTTATTTTTTTAATGCTGTGACCAGGAAAGCCATTAGACATAGCTTAATCCTTTTTTTTTTTCCCCTCTCCGTTTGTCCTGTTAAAGCTGGTTATCTCCAACACTTTGTGTAATACAGAAGGCTAAATAGTCTCCTCTGCTCAACTCCCACATACAAATCCCACTTGGTCTAAAAACTGCTAGGCGTGGGAGTAATTTAGTTAATCTATCTGCCACTATCTGGGCCAAGATTTTAACATCTGTGCTTATTAATGAAATAAGACTATGTGAAGAGCATAACAATTTAAATTTCCAGGTTTAGGAACAGTTTTAGAACATTATGAGCCTCTGTAATGTTGAGAGCACAGTTCCATTACCAGACCTGACTCTAAAACTTCCTAATAAAGGAGCTGTCAGTTCTTCCATAATATTTAATAGTAGTTTATGGTTTATGCGTTGAATCTCTTCTAAGGCTATTTGGGGCTTGATCGGGTTCTCATAAAAGCCAGTGTTGTGCCTTTCTTCCTCATGATGGTTTTTCATGTCATTTTACAAGACTTGCAAAATCGCATCTGTTCATTCAGGGCTCTCCAGCTCTTGCACTTTGCAGACACACTGTGTTTGTAATGGAAGCAGTCAACAGCAAGGCACTGAACTAGTCTGTGGGTTAGCACTGGATAGCACTAAGGCACTGCCCCAGTCATGGGCAGGAGACCAGGTACCCTGCAGACCATCACTTGGACCAATTCAATCCTATTTCAAAACCATCCTCTCCAATTTTTCTGCGGAAACCTTTCTAAGGGAATAATTGTTATTTCAGATGAAATCAGCTGAGGCTACAAAGAAAGAGAGCTTGTTCTGGGCAATAAACAAAAATTTTCTAATTTTGTCCTTTTATTAATAATTTCTCCCTGTCTACTACTTCGATCCATGATAAAAAAAAAAAAAAAAAGGTGGGGGGAGGGGACAGAAAGAGTTAGGAAGAAATGCCCCCATCCTGAATCCTCTGTGTGATCTGTTAGCCATACACTCACATGCTTTCAAAATGTATGAAATAAAGCATGTGCACATACACATATGTTTGTGTGTGAAATTTTTATTAAGTATTAAATGTGAGGAAAGAAAAATATGGCTTTGTTGAAGCTGCTGCATGTATTTATCAAACAGTGTAAATCTTGTAATCCAGAGGTTTCAATGTTTACCTCAAGTAACCAAAGAACAACCTCTTTCAACAGCCACAGATTTCATTTGAGCTCTCTCTCTCCTTGTATATCCAAACTGACCTCTACTTTTCTGTTGATGTTTGCAGACAACTATCGAAAATGGACTAATACTGTCAGATAAGTATAGCTGCACAAACTTCTCTAGTCAGTTTAGCAGAATGCATGGACCATGAATTTGCTTTGCTGTGGTACAAGTTGGCTTGATCTTCCTATCCAGGTAAATGATGTCCTGCCAGATCCATTGTGCTGAAGGAAAGAATGACCTTTGCCTTTCCAACACTTGTGTTGGAACAAGAGTTAGGCAAAAAGAATTAGTTAATATTTGTCCAGTGGCTTATCTTCACAGACAAGCAGGCAAAAAGGATTTGGTGCTTCTAGGAAAAAATTGCCAGCCAAGAAAAGAAGGTTTCAAGTACAGAGCTGAACAAAAGATTCTCAATGTAACAGGTGACTCTTCCAAAAAAAAAAAAAAAAGAAAAAAAGAAGTTCATGGAAGCCTATTGATTTTGATAAAAGCAAAATGAGAAACAAGTGAAAAGAATAATATCTATTTTTTTATTTTACTTCAGTACCTTCAAAACAGTTTCTTTCAATGTGACTATGCTAAACTTAGAGGTTATAACAGTTATTTAATTATGTTTACATGTTTCTCTTAAAATAAGCATATAACTGCATAGAGCCATATATTATATTTAACATATATATATTAGAACTACAGTTGTTATAAATAAAAAGTTTTTATTTCTTTCATGTGTTTTGATGGGATTTTCAATAAACTATTTCAGATTGAAAAGAAAAAAACCCACACCTTTTAATTTATTTTGCAGGGCTTGAAACTGCATTTCCTTTATATTAAGAGTACAGTATTATTTTTGATTTGCTGGGGTTTCCTGTGAATGGAAATTCCATTTTCCTCACCAGTTCTACTGAGCATATGTTGGACTACCAGCTTCTTGGAGCTAAATTAGCCCTTTGTGTTTAGCCTAAATAGTCTGTTATTTGTCTGACATTTACTTTTAGAAAGGCAAACTCTTAAACAATTCTTGAGAGCAATGCAAATTTTTATTTTTTTAGAATAAATTATATGTGGCATTTTTCAAAATGTAAACTTCAGACTTGAAGTATTTTCAGAGCCGTAAATCAGAGTGGTTTCATTTACAAAATACTAAGGAGACTGAGACCTCAAAGTATTTAATTTACACAAATCACCTTGGGTAGTTTATCTTCACCTGTGCTGTACTTTTTATTTTACTCTAAACTTACTAGCAAATTCTCAGCAAACCCTGCCAGGATTTGGCTTCTGCAGTAAACTTTAATCTCTTCAGAGTGGCCAACCTAATGAAACGGTCAATAAGTATTGCATACAGTAAGGGAATCTAAGACTTGGCTCTGATTCTGTGGATGTTGCTATAACTCAGAAATAACATATCTGAAATCCACAGTCCCAGCAGTAAAAGGTGACCCTACATGTTCTTAATCCGATATGAGTTCAGTATTTCATTTTTACTGTTTATGACCTAAAATTTTCTTGTTAAAGTAGGAAAACCTTGTATTGAGCAGTTCCATGTTGTCTCACTGGAAATATTTCCAATACAGAGTCTGTCTGAACTAGCCTTATTAATTCCCCTCAAAACCAGTGAGGAAAAACAGGCATTAGTCAGTGATTCAGTAGATGTCTGAACAAGATGACTCTCGTACTCTGTAGATGCCAGTTTCTTTCCAACATCTGAAAGAACCTTAGGTAACTCATTCAGCTGTAGACATCCACATTACAGTTGGTTCACCTTAGATGAGAGAAGTTAGATTTCTTTTTTAAAAGAAATCTGAGTTCATGTTTTCTCTGCTTACCAGACAGGAGAATAGGACTTACCAGACAGGAGAATAAGATGGCTATTTCTTCTATAAATTATGGCTTTTGGAGACAGAAGAGAGAATGACAGTACAGGATGAAGAACTGCTACTGGCCTTTACAGAGGTGGCATGTAGCTGCAGAGATCCAGTGTCATCTGCAACTTACAAGCTGAGGTCCAAGGAAGTTTCACACCATAATGAACCAACTCCAGGACTGTTTCTACCTTGATACTTATGAAACATTTAATGAAATTGATGTAAATGTTAATCAAAACTTCCTGTTCCTTAAAAATAAATAGTTTGGCAGAGGAAGTTGGTAGAGCAGATAAGCTGTGTAACGTTGAGATACTATCCTGGCATTTGGGGAGAATAAGTTGCTTTAAAGCACTGCGTTTCTCCAGAAAATAAAGGTTGTAGGAATTGTTTTCAACAGAATGATTTCCATAGCTTATTTGGATATGATGTGAGGCATTATTTCATTTATAGTTAACTTTACTCTGGCTTTTTTTGAACAGCATACAAGTCAGTTATAAAACAGACAGTGCCCTGAAGAACTGAAAGTTTTGGGTTGAACACACAGAGAAGATGGAAGAAAGAAACAAAGAGGTAGGACAGGAAAAGATAAGTATTTCATGATACAGTGGGATCCTGCCTTCCACCTTCCTGACTTTTTGCTGAGTAACATGGGATCCTATGGCTATGGCAAGCAAACAGAAGTGAGATCTGACCAGATCATAGAGGAGGACAAAGTTACACTATGCTGTAATTGTACAAACAGAGGTGGTGGGACACAACTAAAAAGAAATATTATGACATTTCAGCATTATATTTTAAATATCACTTCTGTTCTGCAACATGTATTAACAATTTTAATATTTTTAAACTTTATTTTGGATGATTGCAAGTATCAGGACTTTGAGGTTTCACATAGAATAGAAAACCTTATTTCATTCAGCTCTACTTGTCCTGTGCAAGGTGACTTCATTATGATTTCAAATATATGACAACTGAGGAATAACTTCCTTCTAGTTTATATGAACATGTGTAGTAAGAGAATGTTATCAGTGTTCTCCTACAGCAAGCAAAATAATTTTAACATATTAGCTTCAGCTGTAGTTGCCTTTTAAATTGCTTTTGACATCTAGAAGGCCAATGTGGAAGGGCATTTTACAGAGAAGAGTAAAACAATGCAGTTAAAAAGGATACTGAAAACAAAGATGGAGAAAAAAATACACCAAGGCAGTTTTGTATTGGAGGTGAAGCATCATGAACAATTCTTGTTGAGCAAAATAAACATGCAAAGGGATTAGGAAATACAAGAGAACTGACTGTTAGCTTTAACCATGAGGTTAATGGACTGGGAGGACCATTCAATAAGATTATAAGAATAAAAATCTGAAGATTTTTAATGCGATATTATTTATAGCGTACTTTAACGAAGTATGCAATAGATAATGTTGAAGCTCCACAAAGCTCAGCTGCCTCCTAACTCCCAAGTTTAATGCCCAAGTCCAAAATTCAGATACTCAGAACAGCTGCCCTGTTATCAACTAAACCTAGAAATGTCTACATCCTCTAGGTACCTAACCTCAGTTTTTGCTTTGAAAACCCAAGAACCTGTCTGAATAGAGATTTGAAGAAGGACACCGGCAGAACCACATAAGCGAAGGATGTCTTTGCCTGATCCCCAGAAAACTCACAAAGTATTCTCTGCAGGTCTATCTTGAAGGTGACAATCTGGTGGTCATTCTCAGCACATGATTAAGCCTCAGTTAATATGACCTTAGAGTGGCTTCATTTGCTCAAGTTCTTCTTTGTACTAAATGCCTGAGTGTGAATTGAAGGTGGAAAGTAAATTCACATTTCCCTTTCCCTGATTCAGTGTCCTAAACTAAACAGTGACCCAGAGAGACATCTCTGTTTTATCTCTTTTGTCTTCTCTTCATTTCTCCTTCCAGTGGACAATTGACTTTTAATTCTTTCCAACATGTGATTCTTTCCATGGGTGTGTTTGGAAAAACAACACTATCTAAGATTCCTGTCAGCCTGGTCCTCAGGGCACCTTACATGAGGTAAGAAAGGCAAGACCTCTCAGACAGGTGGAAGTGCTCTCCAAGTAGTGGATGGGTAAGAAGCACCAAAGTTACTAAGGAACTGGATGATTTTCCTGAGTAGTTTTGTAGAGGACCATGTAGCCTAATTTGACTTTGTTTTTGTTTTTAATGGACACTGTTTATTTGGGCAATCCATATGTTTTTCCTTCCAAGGATAAACAGATCGTTGGAGATGTGAATGGTCTGTGTGCTCATGGCCTTTTCTAATAGGACTGTGGTGGAGTGATCTGGCAGTTTTGCCACTTTTGGGGTTCTTTGCTCTCTAGGTTACTGGCACAAAGAGTATTTATGATGTCAACACAGAACAAAGTTCTCTGTGATCAGCTGCCTGTTTACTGCAAATTCACCTATGGCTGAAGCTTGCCTAGAAGTAGAAGAAACTCCAGTACAGTAGGACAGTGAACTCTCTGGAGTGTAAGTCTGTAACAAGCCTTCTCCCATGCAAAAGCATTGGGCTTGTTGACATAAAATCCTCTTTCTGCCAGGCTTCTAGACACCCTGACTGCTGGATACCCAGATTTCTTGATCATCAAGAAGCCTGTTTAGACTTTATTTTTATTAAGCAAACAAACACTATCTTCCTCACAAATATCTGCAACATCTGGCTTCGCTTCCCATGTTGCACAACTCTGCACTGAGTTAACAAACTTAGGTTTCTCTAATGCATACAGTGACTAGAAGAAATCAAGAAAGAGATAATCTGTCTTTTCCCTTAGGAGTGTCTCCCAGTGGTTAAACTTTCCACTGTCAGATCTTTCACTGCTCATCTTCTGTTTGAGATAGCAGCTAAACAAGGCAGTGCCTCACAGTAGTGCATTTTCTGTAATTTTCACATAATTTTGCTGGCCCTTCTCTTTACTCTCCATAGGTTTTCTTCATATATGCTTTTTTTAAAGTATAGACACCAAAGCTAGATGGGGTGCTGTAACAAAATCCTTTCCATACTCCACTGCTCATGCAACAAATTTGCATTTTTTAGCTAAACTGTGAATATCTCCTTCCTATTATGATACAATTGCAACCTCTTACTGTCAAATTCTGAATTGGATACTGTTGTATAAATATAGTTCAGAAACTTTCTTTTTCTTCCTTGAAGCAGAAATTACATCCATAAGAACTAGCCAAAGTATTTATAGCAAATAATTTATTTCATTAGTTTCATTCTAACTCTGTTTGCTGTGCATTTGTTTACAACTTTAGATCTGTTGGTTGCATATTTTATGCATGAATATTTCAATCTATTTGCTGTGCACAGGCTATTTGTGCCAACTGTGTCTCTGGCTGTTCAGTTTTCTTGTTCAATCTAGCTGGCATTTTTTAATGAAAAATAGACACTGTCAGGGACTGCATACTGAATTAGAGAGACCTTTGCTCTGATCTGCTGTAATCATTCTTCTATTTGCTTGTAACTATCCCTTGGAAAAAGAAAAAAAGTCCAAAGTAAAACTTCATGATATTGATTTATTCTAAGGAATCTACAACAGTTAGACAAAAAATGTTAATACACCCCAAATTATCATTGCCTAGATGAAACATCTCTATTCTTTGCAACATGACAGTTTTTCATTTCAAAATTTCAGTAAATGAAGATGAAATAATTTTTAAAGGAAAACAATAATTATCAAAATTTTGAAGAATTTTACTGTTTGTTATGTTTTAGGGCAGGAATATGACACACAACTCCAGTTCGATTCCAGACACATGACTGGTTTCTGGAGTCTTGCTCCTTTGTGTGTATGGCCAAAGCTATTACATACAGCAGAGGAGCAACAGACATCAGCCTAGCTACATTAGCTTTTGTATTATAATATATTTGATATCCTATGGAAGAAAAAAATATTCCTGAAAACTTTCATAGCAAAAGTTACAAGTATTAAACTGTAATAATTTGCAATATTTTTATGAAAGAGGAAATATATAATTGGAATTCATATATATATA
>NW_010292230.1:0-228 GCF_000700745.2 Antrostomus carolinensis
CGCCTGGCTTTCCCCGCCTCTCATGTTTAGTAATTCAGACCTTTAATAACAGCCACTCAGAGCCCAACGCCGTGTTTATATTTTACATTCGCCCCATGTGCTTTTGTGGTTCAATATGATTCTTCTTTCTCGCTCTCTCGCTTTTTTTAAATTTTCTTGGCAACCCACAGGGCCCCGAGATCAAACCCAGGCTGTGTGAGGAGAGGAGGGGGGGGAAGAGCTAGGCCC
>NW_010292230.1:289-33888 GCF_000700745.2 Antrostomus carolinensis
CCCCCCAACCCCCCCCATCTCCACTCCACCCCTGCCAGCAAAAAAACAAAACCCTCCTGGGGCTTGGGCAGCATCAGATCTGCTCATAGATTCTCAAACACTCATGTCTTTTAAATAAGAAGCTTATTTTTAATTTATAGCAACTCAAGACTGTAAAGCTGTTCCTTTCATATCTGCTTTTCAGAGGCTTGGGCATTTTTGGTCCCTTTGTCCTTGATTCTTTTCCTTAAAGGAGAGTTGCTTCTAATTTACGTTTCCTGGCACTGAGAGAGCTATAGAAGACACACTCAAAATCTGAACAGCTTTCCTCCTCCATCTGAACACAAACAGAATTGAATACATTGAAGATAATCTTATTCACCTTCTTTTTGCTTAGTGTGGATGCAGTTTAACAGTGCAGCGTGTCAGATGCTTTTGTCGCTGCTTGTATCTTTGACTGTTCTGCGTTGGATTTTTTTTTTTGTGTGTTCTTTTTTCTTTTTTTCCCCTCCTTTCATTTAGATTTGGCTTTCAAGACAGAAGATACTACTAGGCAGTACAGGCTCTAGAAAGGAAGACAAGATTTCAGCGATTGTGTCATAAGAACATCAAGTGAAAAATTGAAAATAATCCTCTTAAATTGTCTGGAGTAATTAAGTTTTTAAACCAGTCTACTTAGAAAGAAAACAAATGGACTATTTTCTAATAAAGAGGCAGAAATTAAAATATTTATGCAGGGATGGGTTTCAGATAAAAACTGTGTAGGTTTTCATTAGTGACCATTGTTTTCAGCCTGTGGAGAAAAAGGACCTAACAGCAGGGTACTTCAAAGTAGCAGCGCCAGATTAGCATGTAAACATCTTTGAAACATGACTGGGAAGAGAGTTTACATACAAATGCAGACGGTGTGTTTGGTAGTTTGCTTCTAAATTTAATTTGTCACAAAATACTACGCTGGATGTAATGAAAAGCGTTTTGATTTAAAAAAAAATAACAACTCTGATTATTTATACTTTTTCTTCACCCTTGGTGAAGACAGGCCTTGAATACTAGAAGAAAAAATATCCGTAGAAGCGGTAATGAGACTGTTCAGGTGACTGACTGTTTCACAGACCAGGAGCACAAGGCTGGCTGGACAAAAAAGCAGTAATATGATTTCATGCCTTAAATAGCATATGTTTTTGCACTCGCTTCACAAGATGTGGTCAAGCCGATGATGTCATTGGCCAGAGGACAAGGTGCAGTTAATTTGATTTATTGACCTGGGGTGAGGTGTAGCACTGAAACCTTCTCATAGGGAAACCATTTATCTGAGGACAATTTCCTTTATAGCAGCAATTTAACCACTGCTGAGACTGTAGATATTTTATCCAGCATGATAAAAATGTACATTGCATCTTGCAAACTAAATTTCTTTGTCACTGACTTCTTAGTAATTTTTAGAGAATGGAATAGAGGACAGTGGCCTTGTGCAGTCTTATAGCCGAGCGGGGGTTTATAACTCTGAATTCAGGTATTTACATGCCAACATACAGATGTATTTTTCTCAAATGTATATTTGTGTGCCTGTGCTGGAGCTTAAAATTTTACTGGAACGTGATGTGGATAGAAATGTGTCCTCACCAGTGAAGCCTGTAGGCAACACGTTACTGGGAAGCCCCGTTTCCCAAACCCAGCATCGTCTTTATGTGTTGAAAGGTGCTGAGACTGGTGCATAGTTGTTATTACTCCTCAGTCTTGAGTCAGGACTTCTATATTGGTTTATCACTGGTGGGTGTCACATTTTGAGCTTCTTGGACCTTCTCTGTCAGTGGTGGGTGGGACAGTAAAATAAACTTTTTTTTTTTTTTTAGTCTCCCTGGCTGCGGTGAGGGCAGAGGGTTGGGCTACTGTTGCAGTGCTTCCTAATTCTTACCAGGGGAATATGTTCTATTTTGTCTGTCCTTTCAGCTTTTATTTTGTTAGGGACAGAAGGAAGGCGGCTTGTCCTCCATATGAAACAGTTCCGCTGCCTGATTACCACTGCTCAGTTATCAAGGTGGCTCTGTCTTTTTCCTCTTTTTATTTTCTTTTTTTAATTTTCTTTTTCAAAACTTACCAGTCTAACAGCAGGCTGGAAAACAGGCTCAGCTCTATCAGTAGCCATGCTGCTGCATGTGGAGAAAATTGGGAAGATGTGTGTTGGTACGGTGATTTCCCAACTAGAGGAGCTAGATCTTGCTCCTCACTTCCTAGAAGGAAGGGGGAAGAATCTCAGCTTCCCACTCTGTCATTTTAAGAGGGAAAAAAAAAATCATGAGTTTGCTGTCACTAACAATTTCTCAAGGATTAGCCTGCAGTAATAATTCAAGCAAGAAAGTGTTAATACTGACTTCCTGATGCTGAACATGGAGAGCTTCTGAATTGCTTGTCTTAGCAAGTGATGGTGATGATGTCTGGAGTTGCCTCAGTTGACGGAATCAGTGGGGTAGCCTTCAACTCTGTGTTGAACCTGGGAAGCACCAACGTGTTCCATGTTAGGAGTCTCAAATGTGCTGTGAAGAAACGTTGTTCCTACTTCTGCCTGGTCATAATAATGTATTGCCCAGGAAAATGAGATTTGTGAGCACCATTGTCACTTAGAACAGTCTTTGTAAATTTTCAAGTGTGAAATTCCACGTTTGGAGTAGCGCGTTTTTGCCGTTTTCTTTATGTTCAGATGTATGAGAGTGCAGAGAATGATGGGATAAACGTGTGTTTTTTCCCCTGCTGTCCAGAATGTTTTTGTTTGGTTGATCTGTCATCCAGCTTCTTTCTGTTACATGGTGTTCCTCTCCTCCATAGGCATGTTGGGTTTTCTCTTCTGGTTCTCTGGCAAATTTGTGCTAGTTCTTTGTAGCGTGCAATAACTTTTCATTAGCTTTCCTCAAATTTTGGCTCCTGTGGAGTTCAAGATTTCAAAACAGATTACAGCATTTTTAATGTGCTAATCTAGTCAGTTAATTTTCTTTCCTTTTTTTCCAGCATGATTTTCTGTTCCCCTCAAACTATTGTTGCCTGTAGGACGACAATCTTCATAGTGGTATTTTATCCAGCTGACAATTAGGCAGCCTCTCTGCTACCTGCACTTACAGCTTTATTTTATCTTGAGAGAATCAGTCACAGTCCTGGCGAATGACTGTCTTTTATGACATACGTATTTCCAGTCTCTGTGACAAAGCTGTTGTCAAAAGAAGGTGTTGAACAAAATTAAGTGTGACTTGAGTGTCCCAAATGTGATATGCTTGGTTTGGGTGCTTAAGCTAGGATGTGAATGAAAGACAATCTCGTGTTGCTGGAGAGATGTACAGTGCTGGCTGGGTACTACCGCAGAGATTTGCTTCTCTGCTGACAAATTTCCCCACCCCTTTTCCTGGTGTGCTACATTGTCGTACAGGGCAAGTGAACTGTGGGATTTGTCCAAGTGGGAGTGTGGGAGATAAATTTAAGGAAAGATACCTGTCTTGGTTAATGTGTGTTAAGTAATTGTTTCTATTTCACTGTGAAACTGTTTGACAATTGCTAATCGGAGGAAAAAATAAAAAATCAAACCATGCACATAGATGTATTTTCCCTTCTGTAGTTCTATGCATTAAATTTCTTGAGCTGTGTGAATAAGCCCTCATGCTGCTTCGTGCACACTTATTTTTCTCTGCTGGAAAGGAAATAATTACTTAAGATCTCAGTATTATTCCTTTTCCTAGTTTCTTCTTTCACAACTAGCTAGGAAGCATCCACATTTGTTAACTTAGCTGTGTTATAAACGATGAGATCTATGGTGCCTTACAGAGTCTTTGCAGAGGAGTTATTTTATAGAGTGCTACTGGCTAATTGAATTAGTTTAGGGTTAATAAACAACACAGTTGAGTGATGAAACATTGGTTTGGTATAGAGGATTTACTGGGTTCCAGTCCTAAGTTGGTCACCAGTTTTGCTTGCTTTGCTCTTTTGGGCTAAATCCACGTAATGGAAATGACAGAGAACCCTTTCACGGGGTGTTGCTGGGGGAGTAATTACCTAATATTTTGTAGTATTCCTGAACTGGAATATTTCTGTGATTTCTTCTGGTTTTGCATGTACCCATCCAAGCTTGTGCCCAGGTTCAACTTGGCTAAGGATGTTCCAGCGCCGGTGCTGTTTGTGCGCTCTCACGGGCGCTGAAGGCCTCCTGTTGTAAAGGCGCAGATTACTGTCAGCTCCAACTACAGAGTGATGTGGATCTGCTGTAGGGGATGCAGTTCCGTGACAGTTTAAATCAGCCCCAGCCTGTCCTCATCTCCCTGTGTGTTCCTGCCCCCTTCTCTGCACTCCGGTGCAGATGCTTGCTTGATTCCTTTGCCGAGCTAGTTTGGGGAATTAAATTGGCAGAAAACAAGCCTTGCCAAAAATAATGAATAGTTTTTTTGTTCGTTTAGCTCTCTGAACTGGCTTACAATGAGATTAGACAAATAGCAGTACCAATCAAGGAAGCGAACAAGAAGCACACGTGTTGACCCAAGTCTTCTCATAATTTCATTCTCTCTGATGGCTTTCCTCTTGGCGTAAGTGGGGAGTCATGCTCTCAGCCATGTGATCCTACCACTTGCTTGGCACCCATCCTAGCACTTACTGGTTTCCAGGGTGCTCTAGCTTAACTTGCTAACCTGGTGGAAAACTAGCCCCAGATCATTTCAGATCTTTGGTTTGTGAGTTGAAATCGGCCCAACAAAGGCCTTCAAGTGCAAGGGAGAGGGTAGAACCTCGAGTGAAAGTGGAGGAAGGGGAGAGAAGGAAGAGAAATGGAGCTTCCTCTTTTCAAAAGCAGCAGCAAGCATTCTGCTTAGCTTAGTTGTATTGTATAGCTTTGCTTTTAGAGTGACAGGAGCCCCTGTGAAACCACAGTTGATTGAGGTGATGAACTCCAGTTGATCTGAAATGGTACTGGGCAAAGGGAAGCGGTGGGAGTGCATAGCCATGGGCGGTGTGCTGGACCTCCTGTTCTAGCAGCAGGCTGTTTGTGGATCACTGAAGCCAGTGATGGAACTGCACCAAAGTAAAAGAATAACTTATAAACCAATAGATGCTGAACATTTGGTGTGGTTTGTGCTGCCATGGGTATGATTACATTAATGGTAGCCACGGCATAAACTCTTAAGTAAAAATTGTGGATGAGACTTTTAAGTGGCTCCCATTATATTAGTGCTGCTTACAGTGAGACACCTCTGTAAAAAAGCCTGTGGCTTAAAAGGACATATTGACAAAAATACTTGTGAAATTACAGACACTGTTACTTTTGCTAATTTTTTGACTGATATCTCTGTAAAGCAACTTTAAAAAACCAAAACCAAACCACAAAAACCCCAAGCATAACCGCTTCAGCCATTTAACGTGATCACTCCAAGTCAGATTTATCTTTCCTATAAATCGTGACGTTGTGACAGGAAACCTTTTGCTCATCATTCCTTTTACCTTTTTTCTTCCCAGAAATCAGATTAGTCTGTATAGAAATGAAGTCGCATATGCAGCATGTTTGACACTGTATGACAGGGCATGAAGTCTTGGAAAAGAAAGATATGAACAGCTAAGTTACTAAAATAGTAAATACAGTTGAAGACTTAAATATAAATGTAGAAAAACCTGTTGAATTAGGCTGGAGGTGTAGCTTGCTTCTTTTTTTCCCCTCCTTTTCTTTAAGAGCTGTTAGGAAGCCACCATCCTTTTTGCAGGGAGCTCTTTGCTGTTTGTTCTCTTTGTCCTTTCGATGATTCAGTTTTATTTGAAAAATACCATGTGACTCAGTAATTTGTGCCTGACCATAGCAGTGTGGGGTTGTAGCTTTATACGACTTGGATATAGCTGAGGGGGAGGAGTAGAAAGTGTGTACAGGTAGAAATGACTCACGTGTTTGAATCACTCATTTCTATGCTATTAGTTAATACACTCTACTGAATAAGAAATGAGATTCAAGTTTCTCCCAGCTTTCCTGTTGCAAAGATGCCTTTCTAATTACTCATAATTTTGTTTCTTATCCGCTGATCTTTATTAGGTTGTCAATTTTGAGTTTTCAAATGTAGGTTTAAATAGATATTTAAATTTGCTTATTCCTAAGGCTGCAGAGATGCACATACCAGGAAATGCTACCTCCCCTCCCTCCCATCTCCTCCGGGAGTGTTTCCCACCCCATCCTCCAATGCCTGTACACACAGGTGGGCTTTGGGAAACGTACCAGAAAGCTTGGGCTGGGGACAGTTTCTTCTAGCTCTGATTGTAGAAGCCATTGCTGCTTCTGGCTGTTGGAGTTTCCCATTCCCCTGCATCTATCCGTGGCTCTGCCCATTTGGGTATTGTCTAAACCATTTCAGTTAAAATTAGCTGGGTTAGTAAAGGCTGTGATCTAAGCTGCCTCAAGTAGCCCAGATAATTCTGATTGAAATCTATGAGTGAGGGATTCTCTGAGTTGCTTTGTCATCATACGTGAGGGTACAGTTCATGTTACACTTAATCCAATTTAAGGGTAGGCTGCTGCCAAAAAGAAGAGGGAACATAAGCAGGAAGAGTATTGGGCCATCACTTTCTGGTCTATTGTCTGCTCTGACAGAGCCTGTGTAGAACTCTGTCCTAGCTTCGGGCAGAAATGGGTTGGGATTGTGTGGAGAAACTGGAGGTAGGAGGGCAAAGGGAGCAGTAACTTTTCACTTGGAACGTTTGTTTCTGAATCGGGGTGTCTGTTGTCAGTGTTAGAAAGATGTGGTACTTTTCAGGTTTTATTGAACTTTCCAGTGGTACTTTTCTGTTTTTATTGAATTGATGTTGGTCTGAACTACAGTACAATGTACATTGTTATGAGTATTGCCTGTATCTCAAGTGAAGCATGCAATTTACAAGTCATTTCCCTTAAACAGACCTTATCATAAGATTATCTTTACTTGCTGTTCTATTTTGGTCAGACTATAGTTACTTCAGACAGCTTATGGCAACAAAGCTTGCTGAACTGGGAGTATCTTCCAGAACAGGGAAGAACTTAACACTTGGTCACATTTATTTAGTCCAAGGTCTAGTAGCTTCTGACTTCAAATCAGTCACAGTGTCTCACACAGCAAGTTGTTTGAATTGCATCATTACTAAACCTCAATCCAACCATTATTTTACTGCCAACATAGCTTCTCTTTGGTTAGGATGGGTGTGCCAAAGTAAGAAAGGAGCCATCAGCTGCCAGGCTGGGCTGCTGCCTATCAGATTTTGCCAACCACTGCCCTAGAAAAACGTGTTGAAGTAGCAGCAATTGTCGGACAGACTTTTAGTCAAAGCTCTCCAGTGAGGACACATCAGGTGGAAAAGTGTGAACTAGAAACCTAATCATTTTCCAAAGTTGATTTTACTCAGTTTTGCAAAAAAACCCTGGATCTTCTAAAGTTGCAGATTTTTTTTCAGGTATCTGGTTTTAAACCAAGCTTTGCTGCTTCCCCTTTTTCTTTTTTCCGTGTGTGCAAGGTTGTACAAAGAAGGGCTGAGCAGTCTGTTGCATGTTGTCCTTCACCTCTGGCTCAGGCAAGTGCTGAGCTGCAAGTCCTTGGCATTTGGGAATGTGATCAAAGGAACTATCTCTGTGCTTGCCCTGTTTTTACACTCTTCCTGAGGTCTCTGCTGTTGACTGCTGTTGGAGGAGGGTCAGGTAGATCTTTGGTCTGAGCCAGGATGGTGATTTTAGTATTCTCTTTCAAACAAAAGAGAAAACCACCTTCCCACTTATTCCTCAGTCCATCTTAGGTTTTGTAACGTGGTTCTTCTGTCCTAAAGAGCTCAGCAGCACCATAAAAGAGTTCAGGAAAGATGTGCCTTGTCTGCTCTGCACATTTCCAGCTCTGGGAAACAACTGGGGTGTTGCTCCAAGGTAATTCCTCCTAATTGCTAGTTTCCTACCAGGAAACTAGAGAACTGGAAGCTCCTTTTGCTCTCTTACCTTGTGAAGATAAAGAGGGTAGGTGTTAAAAATTCAGCCCCTGTTACTCCTTCATGGAAAGTATCTACAGCTGAATGAATTCTCAACTCCTTCAGACCCACTGAGGGTCTTGAGCGTGTTTGAGAATTATCCTAAAAACAGAGGCTGCAGAAATCTGTATAGTTTTTGAGTTGATTTTATTTCAAGAGTATTCCTTTTGTCATTACAGTGGGAGACAATGGCATTGTAAAGAATATCTCGACTCAGTTCTGAGAGGTAAAAATGCTATGTTTTATTGTGATGTGATTTCATTTGGCTTGGAACCTACTTGCAACATGGTTGCACCTTATTTGGTTCAGTTCAGTGGTGCAGAAGGGACTTGTTCCAAATATACTGAGGACTGACTAAAGCCCAGTGCCCTAAAACTTCCTGAGAATGCACTTCAGCCATCCCTGTGTTGGAAAAACTGCTTAATTGATCTCGTTCTCAACATAGTTAACATTGAAAATGGATCCAGGCACATCTTGTAACACATTTTAATAATATCTATAGTAAACATAACTATTTATAAACTAACAGCTAAATTTAAAGGACATGGCATTGTATTTAAATGCTTATACACTTAATTTTTCTGTAATTGTGGATAATCAACTCTTCAAGAGTGGAAAGGATTTGCTATATGGAAGTTTGGATAAAGGCATAAAGAGTTTGAATAGTTTGGTGTTTTAAATCCTTTAGCCTTTCTCAACTTGGTTTGCTGGGGGAGAGAGGAGGGACAGGTCATGTTTCTTTGTGTTGTGGTGTCTCTAGTCAGGTTTGCAATGTTGTGGGCTTTTCTAAAGATACTATCAACATTTTCAGTTGTTACTTCTGTTATCATATTGATAAATGAATAATACAAGAAAAAAATACCATGTACAAAGGTGGGCCAACACTTATATCTTTTAATTCCTCTATCTAGTGTTAACATAAGCAGAAGGACTGTTGGGGGGAAACCTAATTCAACAAGTTCATTTTAAAGTTATGTAAAAAGCTCTCTGAAGTCTTGAGACAATCTGTAATTTTCTGTGTGCACTCAGAAGACACGTTAGTTGCTTAAGGGATCAGTTAATCTGTCAGTCTTTCAAAAAGCAAAATTACCTGCAGGCACAGTGGTATTTTTTTCATTACTTATTAAGTAGTGATTTCATATTGTGTGGGTTAGAGCTGTGTACACTAATGAAGAAGGGAATGTCATCGCCATTTGTCTTATATGTACATCACAGCCAGGTCTGAGAGCTGTGTCATACAGACATTTAAAGAAATTATACTCACAATTGCAGGGAAATTGAGAACTCTGCATTTCTGATGTAACGTGCTTGAGGTTTTATCAACTTCTCTCAGTTTTTTGAGTCTGTGGCAGTTGTATTAACTGTATTTGGTGTATTAGGATATATGCTTGTATACACAAGTTGTATCACCACAGGCTGCATCTCTTCCTAAGGTTTTTATAAACATGTGGAAGATTGTTCGTTTATTTACCAACAATTTGCTTGGAATGTGTTATCAACTATAATAGTTTCCCCAGTACACTTCATGTTGTGGAAGGTTACTTAAACTGAGGATTTTCATGGCATCATCATTCAAGTAGTGGTCACCACTCTTTGTTGTGTGAAGTAATATTAGGAGAAAACCAAATACAGAAACATAAGGGATACAACTGTAATAACCTGTATCTGGAACTTCTCATTTCATTGTTTCTTTTTATTCTCTACATTGTCTAATACTCATTTGTTGAAATAATCTTTCTAAAGAGAGCAGGGACTGGAGAGACAGGTGACTTCAGTACTTCTCTCCTTGGATTTTGGTGCAGTTGGTGTACTTGACAGAGAAAAGTGTCCAAGGAAGGCACGAAGCCAACCCAGAAATATGGTGCTGTTGTTTAATTGGTAACCAGGACAGTTTTGTTGTCTGAGAAGCTGAAAAATCCCATCAATGCATCCTGAAACTGTTTAGACACATTGACTAATTACATATGGTTGTGTGGAAGCATTCTTTGGTCTAGCAGTAATTTGTGGATTGCTCCTTAAGAAATAAATAAGTGTACTTTATACTTGAGTATATAGTGTGGTCTGTTAAAAACTGTTTTGAAACAATTGCTTTGGTGCTAGTCAACTCTTCAGGTTGAACTGTGAAGCACTATCTGGTATTACTGACCTACAGCTCTGACTTGATTTTATTCTTTAAATTCAACAAGTTAAAATGAAGAAATTAATTTTCAGGTGTGTTTTCCTTCATATGCCTGTGTAATACTGAGCGATTTCAACAACCATTTGAGATGGCAACATCAAAGGTGGCATTTGTGCATTTAATACTTAACCGCTCGCCACAAACCTAATTGTGACCTGAGAAATTGTCAACTGGTAGCTTTTTTTTTTGGTTAAGATTTAATTTCTGAAGCCTTTATATTTGTGAATGGTGAGAAGCTGGGGAGAGCAGATAATCCTCATGTAAAAGAGGACTGTTTAGAGGAAAAGGGATGATTTTATTTATAAGAAAGCTCTTCTCAGGCTGTTCTCAGAGTCCTGCAGATTTGAAGCGTGGCATTTAGCGAGTGCATGAAAAACGCGTGGCTGGTGGTTGAAGGCCCTGCTGGGGCAGTCCTTAAACAAAAGGAGTGGTGGGCTCTAAATGCAGAATATATTCTTTATCAATTAGTTCTGCTGCTGTGTGACAGTTCTAGTTTCACTGTCTGCCTTGTTGAAATAAAAACTGGAAAATGTTTGTTTGTTTTTATTTGCAGTCTTTGCCTGAAGAGAGGTTTGTTTCATATGAGAGCAGTGATATGCATAGGAGAGGCAAGTGCAAAGAGAAAAATTACTCTGTGCTGCAAAAAACTGAGGAACACTGTGGCAGAAAAACATCATTTTTTCAATTAGCCTCCTTTTATCATGTGTGTACTTCATCAGACCTCTTCATGTGCGCGCGAGTGTTTAAGAAGTCTCGCGCTAGGTGAATAAAATAAGAGGTATTGAAAAGGCAATTTACTTACAGTAATATCTTATTTCCTGTGTTGTTGACTAGATTTGTGTTTGAATAAGAACGTTTCTTTTGTGGCAGCACAGGTGCTCCCGGATTCTGCAGTGAAGGCAGTATTCTGTGCTTGATACTAGCTTGTTGCCACGGCAACAATTATGATGTCATGAATTCAGTACAGTGACTTCACTGCAGTGTATTTTATCTTTATTCTCAGTTTTCTTCAGATCTGGCTCGCAAACAGAAAAGCATCTATGTGTAATACTCTGACTTGTTTATTAGGTGATACTGATAACTAATACGATCCAGATGTCTCTCTCAAAGTAAATCTAATTGCTGATTGCCTTGAAATTCACCCCAAAGTCTGGGAAACTGACATCTTGCACTTTTATTTATCTGGACCTGTTTCAGCTGTATGAGCCCAAAAAGTTTGCTACTCGGAATGAAGAAGAAAATACTCCCCCCCTGCCCCAATCACTTAGATAGATGTGATTCTTTTCAGCTAAGAGAACCATATGTACTTTTAAAACTGAAAATGTGAGAGCAGCAGTGTCCTGTTGTCTCTTCTCCCAGAATAATTTGTTCAATTCTGGTTTGCCTTTCTTAGTCCTGTTCTTTTTCTTGAAGCAGGTGAAATGTTTTCTTGGTCTCTTTTCAAGGGTTTGCAGACCCGCAAATTGTACCAGGAAACTTCCTGCCCTTCAGCCTTTGGAAATGGTCAGCTGTTTTCTGCTCTCCGAGCACTTCCATTTCTCACCGTGTTGTGCACGTCCATTTCACAGGTAGCAGAGCTGACTGTTCAGTGCACGCTCTTACCCTCTCCTCCACTGCCTCCTCATAGTCAGAGAGAGGCATTCAGCATTTTTCCTGTCCTTTTAAAGTGATATGGCTTCCAAATTTAGCCCTGCTAAAAATGCCAGTAAAAACACGGAGTTTAACTAGCCTATGTTTCTCTTGTTGACATAACTGTGTGTCTGTTTAGAGCTGGCTTATTGGCTTAACTCAAAGGTTGCCTGAGACTTCTGGGCCATCTGACTTTACATTATCAGTGGATAGCACAAAGTGTGTTAAAGTGGTATGCCAGGTATTTTTTTGTAAGGCTTTTTTTTGGCCTTGGCAAGTAAAAAATTCTTCACCTTTGGCTTAGTTTGACAAAGGTAGTTTCTATATATGGGTAGGGCCGAAGTATGTTGTTGTGAATGTGCTGAAAGCCTTTCTAATAGCCAGAGAAAACATAGGATGTGCTGATTTCTTCCTGTGGCTTACTGGTACGGTGATCATTTGCATTAAATTATATTGAGCATATATATCCATTTAGGTGAGGTTAGAATTAAGTGACCTCTTCACATTTTTCTTCCTCTGAAGAAAAGACGGAGACATGAAAAGCACCCACTAGCAAATGGGAGGATGTCGCTGCCAGCATGTAAGAAAGATGAAAAACATAACAGAAAAATCAAAGTTGCAGTTGTTTTTCTGCAGAAAAATAAAAATATCCTCTGTAGCCTGTCATTTCTGAGTGTATAATGGAAGCTGAATTCTGGCACGCTGCAACTGGAGTTAAGAATACCTGATTGAGATGTTTTTGTTAATGAGCTATTAACAGAGAGCAAACTGCAAAATCCTGTTGCAGGTAGTGTTGTTCCCATTACCTGTGCTTGAAGATTTGCTGCTCCATGTTGGTTACAGCTCTGCTTAGCAGCTTTATTTCTTTACTCATCATAAATGTGCCAGTGATGGGGTAGCACGTGTTAAATTCTCTAAATGCTTTTTCAAAACGGCAAACATTTTTATCTTGCTCTAACTCCTGTGCACATGGAGGGGTTTATTAATTTAAGAGTACTGGTACGATTTGATTGCGAAAGCTTTAGGTCTGCAGGTTTATGGGATCCTCAGATGATCTTTTGTAATTTAGGTGTTGGTGTGGTGTGTAGGGTTTTTTTGTTGTTTCTGTTCATTTCTAAACATAAGCTTTTCTAAACATGTAGGTTTTCAAGATGCAACTGAACAGAATCTAATCTAGGCTCCCTTTCCCACAAAAGATTGGACCAGATGATTTTTTTGAGGTCACTTCCAACCTGGGCCAGCCTAAGATTTTAGGGTTGAGCTGTTGGAAGGAATAGCAGCTTTCTTAATGGCAGACTGACATAACTGTGCATGAAAAATTGCTAACTCGAAACCATAACTTTTTAGTCACATGGAGATTAGATCATTCAGTTCCCAGCAGCGTTTGCCTGAATGAGTGTTGCATTTAGAAACGGTATTATGGTATCTAACACCAGACTGAATATATATGGAATGTAAAGCTCTGGACTGCAGGTGTCTTGGCAATGCAAATTCTTCCGAAGGAATGAAAGGGGAGTGTAGATGTTTTTTGGAATGCTTAGGAAAAGCTAAATTTCCCTGTGTGAAAACAAAAGGAAACTTGGAATGGAAAAAGCAAAAAATAGATTTTACTGTGTGAGTCCCTTTATGCTCTTTTATGAATGAATGGATGTATGGCCTACCTGCAATATATAGATCAGAAAGGGACCTGCTGCACTTTCTTCAAATTTAACATTTCAGAGAATGGGATGATGGTGTGTATGGGGGAGCAATAACAGAAAAACCACTACCCCCCACCCCAAACTCTTTTCTTTCAGAATTATTAAATAAAACAATGTAAACTTCCTGTGCTCTCTTTTATTCCACCCCCAATTCTTCTTTGAGAACCAGTTATGTTCTTGCTCACAGGGACTCGGAAAATAAATAAGCTAATTGGAATTGCCTCAGTTAGTCCTGTAGCTTCTACTTCAAAATACAGCATAAAGCCAAGGCAGCAGGTAAATGCCCCGGTCACATACAGGCTGCTACACGCTTTGTTCATACAGGGAAACCAGAACCTCTCTGGTAAGTTCTTCCCAGTACTGGTAGTGCGTGGAGGAATGGCAGTGTTGGTGGAAGCATGGCAAAGGAATTGGCTTGCTTTTCAGGCTGCCCTGGCAGATAGTGGCTGGAGCTGGTGTTTGCTCAGGGGTAGGACTGACCTGGTGTTTTGGTACTTCTGGAATGAATTTCTTAACACCAGTGCAGTGGTAAGCAGCAGGCGTTCTTTACTGGGGGATTGTTCCATCTGTCCTGCATACTGACTGTCTCTGTCTCTCTACAAAAGCTTTATACTATCAAAACATGCATATTCATTACTTCTCCCAGAAATTATTAACATATTCATTACATTTCCAGGAATCCATTAATGGATGTAATTGTCCCTTTTCAAATGCACACTGGTCTTGGGAGGGGTGGGGGGGTCTGGTGATGGTAGAAACTTTTGTCACTGTGCCCTTTAGTTGCATTTTTCTTCTGCGGTGCCCAGTTCATCTCTTGGCCTGTTTACACCACTTCTGTCCCAACAAAACCAGTTTATTCCAACATCACCACCTTATCTACCCTATTGCTAGGACTCAGCACCTCAAATCTACTACAAACTTGACTGGGCCCAGCAGATATGTGACTACCTTTCAGTGTCACACTGTTGAAGCAGAAGGGTTTGTTCTCTCGGAATGGTATCACTTTGGTTGCAGCTTTGAAGACTTTTTTTCTCTAGGTCAGCAGATTCAACAGGATTTCAGTGTGAAGAGTTAAAATGCTTGGATGGGCCACTCTGCTTCACAGCCCAGAACCAAACGTGGTTCGGAATCGGAGTGTGTGAAATAGGAGTTGACAGGAGAAAGCGGAGGCTGGAAGGGCTGCTTGATACTGTAGAAAAGTTGGGAGGCTGGAAATGCCAGGGAGGTGTTTCAGGGACAGTACCTGGTGAAAAGCTGAGCTTCTAAACTTGGTCCTGCTCAAGGGGTCCCTTCTGACCTATTAACAGGTTCATCTGTCCTTGTTCTGAGTACCAGGTGGCCTAGCCCACTCGTCCTTTGATGCATCCAGTCTGCTGGGGAAGGCTATGAACGGCGTCACAGGTAGAGGCACACCTCTTTAGGTGCATCCTGTCCTCTAATAAAAACTCTGTCTTTAAAGGACAGGGTTTTATTGGCTTCATAAACTGCTGTGTCCCTTGCAAGGACCTATATAGAAAATTCTATATATCAGCTTTCAAAGCAGTAAGAGTTTAAGATTTAATGTTTAGAAAGCAATCAGGAGAATCTTCATTGGTACAGGGGGGCTGGGCTTTGACAAGCATATATTCAAATTATTATAGATAGATGGGTTTTGGAGAAAATATACTGTGTTAATTGGGAGCCATGTGAAAACCTCCATGACAAGTTGGTAAATGGAGATGAGCGGTTCCCCCTCCCCACACCCCTGGGTCCACGACTGAGAGTGCGGTGGGATATCGGGGTGACATGGTTATCTTGGCCTCAGCAGGCTGCCGGGCTCCCTTTTGCTGCAGCTCTGATTCAGATTACCCAGCAGTCCTTGTGCATTGCTATGATCAAACGATACAGCCCTCATGGAAAAATGTGCTACTCAAAGCTCTGTGTGGCTCCTGGAGCCAACTTGATCTATACAATGGGAAATAGGAAAGCCTTCTTTATCTGATTAAACAGCCGACTTTGGCATGAAATCTCCTTTTTAATATCAACTCGCTGGAAGTGCTATGACAATAAAAATGCCTCTCTCTTTTTTTTTTTCTTTTTATTTTTTTTCCCCCTCTTGTTGGCAAAGCAAAAAAAAATCGACACTTCCTCGTTTCATGTGTTACAGCCAAGAGCATTCTCTGACATTCTTTGAGTTTAATCATCGGATGCAATACCCTGCTTGTACTTAAGCACATAACTTTTCAATTCACTGTTAACTACCAGCGTCCTTGCTATATGAGGATTTTTTTCATAGTGACCTAAACCTTTGTTTCTTCTTGCTCACTATATTGGTGTTAAATGGACTGATAATAAAATGAATCATGTTTCAACAGTAATCATTAAATTACAGGCATTGAATCATAATTTGGGGAAATTACTGTGCCTGCTTTAATAGTAAAACATTACCTTGCACACATAAATCTAGAAATACAGTAGATTATCTTTAAAAACTGCAGATTCTTTTTTTTACCAGTTCCTTGATAAAAGAACTTTCCTGTCCTACTTTTGGCACTAAGTTGTGATTTTAGTGAAACAGAAATACACCATTAGTGATTGAAGTACTGTGTTACCATGCATATTATTTTGTCCCAAAGCAAAGCAGAAGGTTCTGTACTGAGGCACAAACTTGAAGAAACAACCTGTCCTAATATCCCACTTGAATAGAAAGAGAAGGTGGTTTGCTTGTAGCCCTTTTGGGATTTTCAAGGCTATTATGTAAATGGAGTTAGGATAACACATTTTTGAGTCCTGAATTTCTCTTTAAAAGCAAATGTAAATTTTGAGAAATAACTTTCCCATTAACATACATGAATGATATTTTAAAAATAAAATGTATACGCATTTAACAAGAAAAAAATGGATGAAGTTGTCTGTATAAATAATAATAAAAAAACAAACAGGTTAACTGTGTCTTTTTTTTATTATTATTTTTCCCCCCTCCCCAAGAGCTTTATGAATGTATCCCTGGCCAATTTGAACCTACTTGAGACTTCCTCTACAGTCAGTGTAGGTGATGGCTCAGGTGGTCAAGTTTGACTTTAGTTCCAAATGTTAGTCATGAAGCAGTGCTCCTCGTGTATCTAGATGAACATACATAATACACACGTCTTAATGAACTTTCAAAGATTAGTCTTTATTCTGTATTATTGTAGCTGAAAACCACTGGTGATAGCCCAGCATCATTTAATGATGTTAGGTGATCCAGTTTTTGAAAACACTACCTTTGCAGCAAAATGTGGGCTACCTCTGTAGTAAATGGAGAGAAGGAAAGGTTAATTTCAGTAACCTAACAACAGCTTTTATGATTAAACTTGTTGGTTTCTGGTTTTGCTTTCTCTAGGTAGTTTTGGTTTTTGGGAGCTTGGGAAAGGAGATATTTTTACACCCTTTCTTTGCTTTTTGATGTCTTTGATGTCTTAAGATTCTGTCCTTGCTTACCAAACACACAGGCGCTTACGTCTGTCGCAGTGCTATGATGGGGAAAGAGAAAACCCTGAGAAATTAGAGACGAAAAGATTTATAGTTCCCTTAGCTGCTTAGATATCAACCAGGAGCTGTAACAACCTTTGAATAAAATTACTGATAACCATAGAATGAGCATTTATCACCTCGCTGTTTGATGTTTACATATGCTAAAAGGCTTTGAATGAAGTTCCTCAGAAATTGCTAATAACATTAGGACCTTTTGCAAATGTTATCAGAAGGGCTTAAGCCTGAGGAAGGACCAAACATTCCTCAAGGAATGCTGTCCCAAGCATGTAGAAGAGAGACCACTGCGCGGAATCAAAGAGGAGTCCAATCAATGGATACAGTGAAGACCAAGCGTGAAGGGCATTTACATATGCTAAATAATTACAGAAAATGTTTTGAATATGGAGATAATTTCTCAGAATTTCAATGAATATTCATGTATTAGGTCAATATAACGTGTGCTGAAACAAAGATGGACACACACACACCTTGGGGGAGCGATCTCCGTGTGTGTCCAGCGCTGCAAGAAAGAATTCCTGCTTTCTACAACTCCAGAACGAGCCTTGGAGAGTTTCTCCTGACCGGCTTTCTCGCTATCAGTGGTGAAAAGATTTGAGGGAAAGGGAGAGAAAACACAAAGGCAGGGGAATAAACCATCCAAAAGTGATTGGAAAGAGATACAGCAGGAAAAGAAGAGCTCTGCAGGAAAAGAATACTCCATGTATTCTTTATTCTTCATAAACACTGTGGGTGAACTTCACATCTGTGTCTACGGTGTAGTAGATACAGAGAGACACTTGCCTGGTTGTAATTGCAAAGTAATGTTGGAGTAAACCCTTCCTGAGAGAAAAGTCACGGACCATGAAGGAGAAATCTTAGGATCAGTGGACTTATTACTCTTTTGTTTTTCAGTTATCTATTAATGCATGTAATTAAAGAAGAGCAATTGGAGTAGGGGCTGTGTTCAAGTAACGCAGCCTTAAGATGTCAGGCAGAGGTTGGCATTTCATCTGGTTCCTCAGATTTGTGGTGTTTGCTTTGGCTTTTGCTTCTCTGGTAGCATTGACTGAATAGAAAAAAAATGTTGTTTACAATAAACACTATCTTTCATATGTAGGCAGCAACAATTAATTATAGAGTGGGGGATAATAAACACGAGTGCTTGATATCTAGTCAGACTGGAGAAAAGTCTCCTTGAAATGTTCTCTTTAAAGCGGTTTTCCACAGTCCTTGCAGCAGAAATAACTCCATTTACTGGGCTCTGAGAGGATCACAAGGTTCCATATGTGATTTCTAGGGATGATTTCAGTTCCAAGGACGTGTAGAGCATTGTGCTTGCGACAGATCTCTTTGGAGATAAAGGAATTCCCTTTACCATCAGGTTTTACTAAGTGCATGTACATTACAATAGTTTTGTTCTTTAATCCAGAATGAAATTAAAATGTAAGGAGTATTCAACTGACTGGTTGAACTCAGTGGGTTTGTATTTTAATTTGTGCGGTATCTACAGCAGGGAGAAGACAGACAGATTTGTTAGGAAGAATGTGGATGTCTGCTATTTTCTGTTCCAGAACCTTTGCTTGAGAAGCTGTATAGGGTTTATTTCCTTTTTATATTTTTTTAAAAAAAGGTATCCTGAACACTCGACTGTTTAAATACTAGTATGATGTGCCACTGCAGAGGCGTTTTCCTTTCATATCGCTTTCATTCAATAAGATGCGCATTTTTTCTGTATAAATGAACTCATATTCAGTAGTGCAATTGATGAATTCTCCTCCTCTTTTCTTCCTGCTGTAACACCGGCGAGCAGTTCAGTTCATCCAGGTGTCAGTGCTTTTAGTTGTGTGATCACAATTTTCTAATGAGGGGAGGAAACGGTAAAGAACTGGTTTGAAGTAACTTTTCAAGTTCCAAAAAGAAAAGAGAAAGCAAAGCCATCTGAAGATTAACAGCTGGAGTATTTTATTCTTTATGGCCTTTCAGAAGGGAAAGAATAGAGATGGGTTTTTTTGAGGGGAGAGGGGGGGCTTGTATGAGTGAAACCTTACACAGCTTTCCTCCCATTTTTCCTCTCATGTTCACCCCTCGTCTTTATCATAGAAATGTAATTCCTCTTCTGATGACTTTCCTCTGAGGTTTGTTCTCTGTGACGCAAACTTAGTTGGGTTGACACAATCTCTGATTCTATTCAGTTAATACTCACTTTTTTCCCCGCTATGTCTCACCTTATTTTTAGTTCATTAGTTTTAATGATCTTTTGGAGAGATTCTTCCCCCTCCAAAACCCCAAGCCCAGGTAAATTGAATGCAAAAATAAAGCCATGCCGAGCGGTTGCAGGGTGCTTAGGACAGAGTAGTACCTGCACAGGGGCACTCCAGCCCACCCTGCAAGTGAGTGAGATGTGTATTGCTGGGCTTCAATGATTGTGGTTTTTTGGCAGTGGGGGATTAGGGGATGAGATTGACCATATTTAAATAATTATTCAAATATTTTGGCTCCTTTTTTTTTTTTTTTATTGAGATGTTTCTACTGGGAGCATCAGTAATTTTTTTTTCTTTCCCTTTCTCCTTCTCCAAACCCACAGGGCAGAAATGAGAAAGTCAGTAACTATCTGGGCTTGCAAGATTGTAGATGAAAAACTTTGAAGTGACTGGCTCCTGACCTTGCTCATTGGTGGTAAGAGTCGTGGACTCTTTCACCGATGATCTTGAAGAGAGTGGAACAGTGCTAGGTCAGAATACCTGGATAAACTCTTTGCTTGAAATACATTGTATTTTCTAAAAAGTACCAGGAGAGCTTGTTTGCAGCTGTAGGATACCTGTATCCCAATTTGAGTGACTTGACTTTGTAGGCTTTCATGTTCACTTGGACACCATTTGGGTTATAGTGCTTCTGCCAGGCAACTCATTTTTGTGTAGTGAGTCACTGAGTGGTGAAGGCAGATAATGACCTGCGTGTATATGGTTTATTTTCCGACAAACAGTATTTTTGATGACTTGAGCAGCAGCATTGATGTGTGTTCTACTTACAACTGAGTAAAAAGCGTTTTGAAATGGGGCAGGAAGCTGGATAATACCTAGCTAGCATCACTGGTAGACACACAAAAGTTCTCCAGACATGGGTTGGTCAGATGAGGATGGATGGTACTGTTACAGAGACTCAAGCACGGGGAAAAAACGTGCTACCCAGGCTGCTTGTAGCATTGATACATCCAGGGAGCAGAAACAAATGTTTGACATACAAAGTCTTATGACTATTTGACGTGAAAAGATAATCCAAGTTTACAGTAATAAGCCTATTTTGTATTTATTTCTAGCAAGGAAGTTGTTTGCCCTTGGAAAGTCTCTGTAGGAATAGTCTGTAAATGCATTACAAGTTGGGATTGTGAACTTACAGCACAGGACAAAGCTGCAGCTGAGTGCCAGAACTTACCTTTGTAGTAGAAACAGATTTTCATAAGCCTTTGCTGCAAAATGGGGCGTTCTGATATTTAAAACAGTAATTTGGAAATGCCCTTCCCTGGGTTTTTAGATGATGGCAGTTAAATCATCTTTCAGTCAAGCTGTAATCAAAGGTATGCTCCACCTTCCTCAAGTCTGGAATGTGAAGCTGACACTGGAAGAATTCCCTCTGCTTGTTAGAGGAGACTTATCAGGACAATGCTTTAATTCAAGGTAAAACTGGATAGACAAATATTCAGAAATTACACAAGGCTTCCTAACTTTCTTCCTGAGAATCCAGCTCCTGGTGCCTGCTGTTCTGTCTCAAGGCTGCCATAACCAATAATCTTCTGCAAAGGAGAAGGCATGAGCACTCTTCCTGAATTCTTCAGTTTGATGGAGTGTCAGCTGTTCTGTGGAAAGGCTGGTTGTCCTTATACAACAAATATTCAATGTGCTGTTTAACAGCAATTGAGAGGAAATTATATCACAAGGTAAAGAATTGTCCTTTTATGAAGTTACCGTGGTTCCAATTAGTTTCTTTCGTTTCAGAACGGGGGAACTTGCTGTTATAAAACTTAAAGACAGTTTTAGCTTCCTTCAGCACTGTGAAATGAACAGGTCTGATCCAGCAACAGTATGAAGTACACAGTTGCTTTTCACCTGAAAGGAGCATGTATTTTTAGCTGTAATATCTCCAATTAATGACATTGTGACAGTAACAGAGTCTAAACATTTATTTTTGCATGTAGATCTTGGGGAACAGCATGTCTGTTCATCAGGATTCTGGTGAAATGCAAAGATCTGTATGAATGAAAGAATAAAAGCTAGTATGGGAATGAATAGAGATAGTTAAAAATCCCTTTGTAACACTGTCCAACAGTACTAGCCATGAAAAGAGGCTGGATGTCAGCTTTTCCAAATCAGAAATTTGGTGTTCCTGTGGAAATTTGCTGAAAGCCAAAAATTTCAGTCTTTCAAAGGGGCACAATAAACCACTGGTCTTGGTATTGACTTTTTGCTTTCCACTTCTGAGGCTTCCAGGTCTCTGAGCTTTGGTCTTGGAGCCAGCGACAGAGAGGCACTGCCTATTGCAGGGACATTGCAACTCTTGGTGTCTTGCCATCATCACCAAATCTTAGTTTTATTGTTGTTTAGGGATTGTTTTTCCTCAACTGAAATTCATTGAGGGAGTTTTTCATAACTATCAGCAAGATTCTTCCCCTTTTCCCTTGAGCAAAATTCCGCCCCGAGGTGTTGCTGTTTCTTCGCTACATTAAGGTTGCACGAGTTATTCTCTGCATATTCAGCTAAAAGTATTTCATATATATAATGTACTTGCTATTTAAGGTTTTGAGTATTATAAGTAAGTGAGATGGGAGAAGTACCATACTGGGGATCAAAGAAATAAGATGCAGAATATGTATTAAAATAAATGGTTCTCAGTATTGTTTTGCCAACAAATTTGTGTGTTGACAGAGCAAGGGAAATTTTGAGATGCTGGGTTCTATAGCAAAACAAAACATAAAATGAAACAAAATCCTTAAAATAAGGATGATTACCAAGTAAAATATTAGCATGCTACTTTTAAATACGTTTAATATGTTAATAATATGTTTAATATGTTGATAATATGTTTAATAAGTTAAATTCAGAGAACTGAGGTTAGGACTTCAGAGATTTTCACTGGTTTATACTGCCTCCAAATGGCATTTTAAACAAGTTCCCTGGCTTACATGCTCCTCAGTTTCTCAAGTTGTAGGGTTTTGATTTGCTTTCACTTCTTTCAAGTACTGCCTTGTTGGGTGCTTGAGGTTTTAATGTTTGTGATATATTTTGTGATCATTAGATAAAATATACTGAATACATGTACAGTAATAGAGAATTATATTCTTTCCATTCTTCCTCTAATATTTCAATTAAGTATTGCTTGAATAAGTAATCCTTACTGTTGTGCCACTGATAAAGGTATTTCTGACCAGGTAGGGTTCAATACACAGAGTTATGTTTCTTTACTTTTCCTGCCCAAGAAATAGCAAGTGTCTTGAATTTAATCTTTAGATTCTGATGTATTTTTTTTTTCCCTGCTGAATCCTCAATCTCCTTTCTATTATTCAATATTCAATTTGTAGTTTTCACAGAGTGTTATTCCAGCTACAATGACCCTTTGCAGCATTTGGCTTTTCTTGCACTGTCTGCTCAGGCTTTGGTCTTCTGATTGCTGTCAAATACCTGTATTGTGCTAGTCAGTTAGCTTTGGATGGCTCTCTTGGATATTTTGGAGCTCACTAACACTTCCTGATCACAGATATAGTAATCCAGCATTGATGACAGGAATCTTTTTGTTTTGAATTCTCAATAATAAGAATTAGTAAGAATAGAAAAGTAGGTATGGCTACCGAGAAAGCTTTGGCTCTATGTTACATCAGTTTTCTGAAAAAGAAATGCCATAGAAATTGAACAGGTATTGTAGCAGCATGCTTTTCTGACTGAATTAATAGTGACTGCTCTTAAAAGCATCCTTTGTTATTAACCCAAATCAGTTACTAATACGTGGAGCAGCGAAGTGAGGAGTCGCCAACAGTGCATTGCAAAAGGTAAGCAATTGTCAGAAGGACTTAAGAAACGCTCTTCTTAGGTGGCATTTGTAAACTGCCTGGTATGAGCCGCTGCTTTTGTGAAGCAGCAGTCATGTATCTGTGATATCTTAATCAGTTGCTGTTAAAATGAAGGTAACGTCAAATATTCACTAAAATGTTCTTATTTTACTGTACTGCCATCTCAATATAGTAAAATAAGATTGAATAAATGGAGAGGAAATGAGTCAGTCTTTGTTTAAACACCCATTAGTGCACAGTGGACAAAGCCTTGTCATGAGGGAAGTTGTTCCCTCTACTCTAGTTTCCTTTATGAGTCTCTCAACTTCTCTAAAATAAGCATGAAGGGTGTTTTTAGTTGCCATGGAAGTTGTGTTGTGCCAAGACAAAAGGCAAACTCTTCTAGTATAGTAATTTCAAAGGAGGTATCGGGGAGACAGTGTTCTTCCAGTACAAAAACCAGAATGTGTTGTTACCAAGGTGTGATAAAACCATATATAGTTTTTATAGCACCATTTAACAGAAGCTTTTGGATTACACTGAAGCCATAGGTCTCAAAGCTACTGTTTTCATAAGCTTCATTTGACTGTTTGGGCTAAGGACACGGCTCCTTGTTTTTCTACCCTAGATTTGGTAAGCTTACATAAACTCCTCAGCAGAGTTGGAGACTTCTTGGCAGGTAGTCAAGTATATGGACCAAGCCTAACTTTATTTGGGGGACCAAAGTGCTATCTGATCCCGTGTTTGTGTCAGTGGTAGCGTATCCATCTCTATCATTCAGACAATAGCTTCTCTTTTTCTAACAGCTGCTGTAAGAGGAGGATAAGGAGGCCAAAAAAAAGGGAGAGCTCACAGCTCACCAAGCTAGAGGTGGGTGACTGTTGACTTGGGCAGAACTCATACAGCAACTGCCCGGTGTACTTGTGCTTCCTTAGTGTCAGGAGCAAGTCTGTCTCTGGACAGGAGTACGTGTATAAGAAAAGCTGAGCTGCCTTGGCAGCATTTCCTTCTTTAAGAGACGTTCTTACCTTATGGAACAAGTTATAAAGATGGGATTAGCCGCTGACCGCTTGTTCAACCACACTGGTTTTGTATTGACTTTTGAACTGACAAGTCTCAGAAGAAGAAGTAACTAAACTGGCTTAATATTGCTGCGTAATCTCGTGATCCTTCAGGACTTGCTAATTAACAAAATGCCAGAAAATGGAAGCAGGTAGATCAAGTGTAAGTATGCTTCTGTTCCACTGCAAAAAAGGGCAGAGTGTATCCTCCAAATCTGCCTCCATGGAACACAAGTTTTCAAAAGGTATAGTGAGAGTGGGTGGAAAAGACGTGCATATATGCCATCTGTCAAGTAAACTCGGTTTGACACAGGCATGTATATAAATATCTAGGGGTACTAAAGGTAAGCAGTGATAGAATTTGTCGTGTTACAGGGTCTTGTACCAACCAAGTTGAGGGGTTTGTATTTTCAAATGTAATGAAGATGATGTCACTTTTTTCCCCTCTTGCTCTTTTTCAGAGAACGAGTTTTATCTGTTCTGTGGCTCCTATGAGCACGCTGACTCTGAAATCCCGCAGAAATGTTGCCTCCAGTGCAGCTTCACGTTACAGTTTATCTGATATCTGGCCCCTGCTGAAGGAGATCCTCTTGCCCTTGGCTGTTAGGTTTTTATACCTTTCCTCCCCAAGTGTTTTGTTTGGTAATTGAGCAATTAAAACATAGCTGGTTTAATTTGCTGATTGAATGGAAATCTATCCCTCTTTTCTTTGGTTTTCCTCCACGTCAGCCAGGGGAGCCAAGTCCCCTGATGCCACATAGTAACTGACTGACAGAGGGAAGCAGTGGGAGCATTTAGTCTTTGGGGAAACCTTATCCCTTCCCATCACCTTTGTGCAGCTAACTCGCAGCCTGGCTTATCTCCTTTGGCCAACTCTGGCACCAGTATGATGCCCTTAGTTCTGTGGTGATTTTTTTTCTTTTCTTTTTTTTTTTTTTTTTTAACTGACTCAGATGTAGGTTGCTGCCAAACAGGGAGGATCTCGTGTGTCCATACCCAGCCAGTATTCCTTTTATTTGTGCTGCCACCCACCACCACCAAGCTCCTGCTAGAATGATTCAGTGATAAGGTCAAACGTAGAGACAGCAGGAAAGGGTGGAAAGTCAAGAACTTTGTGTAATAACCCGTATTTACTTCAGTTTCGAACAGTGCTGTTTCTGCTCTGCTCGAGATTCTCTCTAAAGAAGCAATCTGATATTAGTAAAGTATCTTTGGAATGAAGAAATGTTTTGCCTGATTGCTTCCAGTTCTGGTTTAGTTTTGTAATTTTGCTTTTTTTTCTACAGACACCAGTAGGAAGCCTAGAGTTCATACTCATTCATCTTTTTGGGGCTGTGGTTTGATTAGGAAAGAATGTCAGAAAAGTAAAAAGAGGATGAGAATATGAAGGGCTTACTATTATGATTGATTATAATTATTAGGGTTTTTTTTTTTTTATTACTTACTGTGGGTCTAATATAGACCTGAAATGTAATGTATCTTAAAGTAAAATAAAAAAAATGGGAGCAATTACCTGCTTTTTTGTAGCATGGCAACATTTCTGGAGACATGCTCTGAAGTATTCCCAGTGGACATGCACAATTTAGGGAAGTAGTTTAAGATAGAATACATAATCTACATAGTGATGTCTAGAGTAGAAAGCCCCTAAGTAGATAGATGATTGCTGTGCTCATCACAGGAGAACTAAGACTGTATGAAAGCTATTTATACAATATACATATTCCCTGTCTGAAAGCTAAGTGAGCATATGCCTGGAAGCTGCACTAACAAAATAAACAGATGAGATTTCTTTTTAACTTTAAAATAATACAACTGCTGCCTCCAGTCAGTGTCATGATGAATAACTTCTCTTTTGTGATCTGGATTAATGCAGTATATTTTATTTGGGTTGTTTTATAAACTATTTCTCGATGACTGATTCCAGTGTGGTATATGACTTGCCCCAAATATTAAGTGATAGCTGCACTCTAGACGTGTTTTCTGCAGAAGCTGTGCTTAACACCTTGTTCTCCAGTATGTGTGTGATAAAATGATTCAGGACCAGTCTGCTGAAGGAGTGGTTTGACTCTTCTGTCAGTCAATACCATCATGATCGGTATTGGTTGTCTAGTATTTGTTATTTTTTGTCCATATACTTTATATGTATAAAGCTAGTTTTTCATTTTCCTTTTAGCTGAGAATTGTCAGAAGGTGGTTGTAGGGACTCCTAGGCTCAAACCAGAAGAAAGGTTTAATTTTAGACAAATTTGATCTCTTATGGCAGGAAATAATTAATTTTTAACTTTATTTTGTAAACAATGGTGTGTCTTTGTTTCCAGTTCCCTGATTAACTTTTTCATCTTGGTTGATTTTGACCAATTTGACAGAAAGGCAGATGCATTTAGAAATTTCTTCTGCGAGTTCTGTGAAGCTGAGCCAGGGGAGGAGAGGGATCCTGGGAATGTTCTGAGAAGATGACTGTAAGGTGATCTGATGTTTCAGGCATTGAAGAGTTAACATAAATAAATCCATCCTTAAAAATATCCCAAACATAAGAAAAGCTTTGGGCAAATATATTATATGAAAAGTGATCAGACAAGCCAGTGTTAACAGAATGGTGCATTAAGATGGTTAAAACTCTGTGTTTTGGCAGAATAAAAAAAAATTAATGTGTTTGTGTATGGTTTGTTCTATTTTTTTAAAATATATGAGAATTCTCAGAATTCTCTGTAGTCATTTATATTTGCTTTGCCAGCTGTAGCAGCTTAAATGCTGTCCAGCATCACCAGAAACTTGTGACCACAGTTCTCCTCAGGTATGTGTGAGGTTTTTAAGTGGCAAAGGTAAACTTCCTCTTGCAAAGAAACAAGTATGGGGGCAAAGAAGTTTCAAGAGAAGGCAGCGAAATCTTTGGATTCAACTTCTCTGATCTCATCCACAGTTATGTTAGTAATGGTCTCAAATATTTTACATTTCTATAATTAGTACATCAGAAATATTCCCGTGCTGTCTGCTTTATATGGCTGTAACACTGGCAGCATTCAAAGTGTTTTATACATTTAATTAATACTCACAGACATTCCTGGTGCACAAAACAGATTAAATTTCTATCTTTAGTTATTTAAATTGCTCTGTAAACTCTTTGCTTCCATCTTTTTTTGCTTCTACTCAGTATCTATAATCTGAAATACATTGTCTAGCTGGTAAAGTTGACATAATAGGTACAGATTTTGTAATTCTCTGTAGTGGAATTCACCCAATAAAAAAAAAAAAAAAACAACCCCAAAACAATACAAAAAAAACCCCTAACCCACAAAAAACCCCACCCAAAACCAAACCAGAATCACTTCAGAAAATGCAGTTCTTTATCAAGCTTGTTTTTTGTGATTAAGAAGCATTTCTGCCAATGATATTTCCTGGTGTTTCCCAGGTTACCTTACAGGTAGTGCAGCAGGTTATAAATATGCTGCCGATGTGAGACAGAAACTCTCTACAAAGCACAGTGACAGCTGAACTCTCTGCCACGTCAGTGGCTGCTCTGACAAGCTACTGGGGATTTATTTGCTTGTTGGTTTATAAGCATGCTTTTTTGTATAATTTACATAGTCTAATTGTGTCTTCAGACTTCTAAATGAAATCAACCTTGTGCAGGGTCATTAAAATACATACCCTTAAAAGTAGATGTACTTTATAGTCCTATTTGAAAAAGGAAGAAGAGTGTGTTAAGTTACGGAATTAATTTTAAAATTTTGATTTTGGGTACCTTTTTTGTTCAGATGAAGAAAAGATCTGTTCTCAGAATAGTGGAATAATGAAAAGAACATTATCTCATCATGAAAGTTCGATCATGGATTTCCTGTTACTTTCTGCACTCTGCACTCCAGATAATACTCCAAATAATGAGCTATAGGTAGATGCTTATGTTGTCAGAATATGTAAATCAAGATAGAGACAGGTTAATTGTTGATAAGGGACAACTTGGGATCTTTAGGTATTAAAAATCTTTTATTGAATTAAAACAATGAACTATTAATAATTTATTGCGCTGTTGACACACAAATCTCTCTACATTTTGCAGTCTCATGTTTTATTACGGATACTATTGGCATACAGTTTCAGTAGATACATCACAGATAAAAATCCACAAAGGAATATATAAATGATGTGTAAGTAGTTGATGCCCAGTACTGAGGGAAGGAGGTGGTCTGGTGGACAAAAAAAAAGGTGCAGTCTGCAGTTAGGAATTATTTCATATAAATATTGCCTATGGCATGGCTATTTAAAGAGGGTGAGAAGCCGAATGTATTAGGAGAGCTGATATTAACTACCGTTAGCGAGGCGTTCAGAGAGGAGGGGACCCAACTTGGAAGCCGGTCTCAGACAGACCCTGAGGTTTTTCCTTTAGATAACCAAGTTCAAACCACTTTGTCTTTTGAAGAATCACTATGTGTTGATGGTTCTTGTAAGTAATGATAAAGAGTTTATCACAAGAAGGGTGACTTGGAAGAGCTGGCGCAGAGCAGCCGTAGGTACGTGGCGCTTGGGCGCAGCGGCGGGGGGCCTCCGGGGGGTGTGGGGGAGTCCTGCCGCTGGAGCGGGAATCCATCGCTGCGTGGGGAGTTCTGATGGGGCTCTGTATAAAATGTATGCCTTTCAGGTGGCTACTGGAAACCAGATGGTTTTTATAACATTTTGATAAATGCACTGGGATCCATTGAGAAAAAGATTTAACATGAAAATAAATAAAAAGCACCCAGGGGACTAATTCTATTTTATTTATATTCCTTAGCTCAGATAGATTTTTTTTTTTTTCAAATTTTTGTTCTGTTCCTTTCATTTAGCTTTCTTAATAAGAGCATTGGACAATTTATCCCCATGATGAAATTATATGAAATGTTTTCTGCCCCCCCTTTTTTTTTTCTGAATCTAAAACCTTCAGCAATGCATACAGCACAACTGAATTTTCAAAGGAAAACTCTTTGAAGTCCTTTTTTCTTTTTTTCTTTCTTTGTGTCTCTGTCTCCCCCTTTCTCCATCTCTCCCCCCTCCTTCTCTCTGTCTGTCAAGTTCAAGAGCAGCTCAGATGCCATGAATTAAGTGAAGCACAAAAGGGGAAAAGGAGACCCTTTTGAAGAACAAAGGCCTCCCATTAGGCTGCCGTGTTCTTTCTCTGACCAAAATTGCTCCCTACATGGTTTTTATTGCTGTCCACATGCTTGGCACATAAGGTAAATACAGTAGGACCCTCGTTACCTCACACTCTCTCTTCCTCTTCCCTCTTCAATAAATGTTTTGTCTCTTTGATGTCCCTAGTAATTCTTATACTGATTGTTCCCACCCTCATAAAAGCCCCAGGGGTAGTCATGGTGGTGGATAGCATTAGATACTGTGTAAATGCTGCCAGAAAAGAAGACAAACTGCAGCCAAAGAATTTATTTCAGGTGGAAGAGAATGGGAAGGAAATACAGATGTTTTCTTTTCTTCTCAACATGTTGCCTCAGTGCCCCAGCTACACTGACATATCTCAGGGAAGTTCAGAATTTCTTCCTGTTTGTTTCAAAAACAAACAAGGAAATAGGACTAAATCAGAGTTATGTGGAAATGCATGCCACAAGATTTTCAAGCTATAGAACTCTTCTCTTAAGCCTTCTTGATTATTTATTTTTCTCTATTGGACAGCTATTTGTTCCAGAGTTCTGGAGTAAAAAGTACCAGCTAAGGTTCAGGCCTAGATAGATTTAAAATGTGAACTTTGTGGTGTGTACCATTTAAAAATAAATCAGACCCTTCTTACTGAAGTTCAGCATGCATATACAAGAACTTGAACCAGTGTAGAACACTGTATCTTAAACCTAAAATTGCAACTAAACTTTTTGGTATTTAAATGACAAAATTTGCTAATAGTTTAAAAGGCATCTTTTGGGGAGTTGTTTTTTATGGCAGAGTCTTAAAAGATGAAAAGAATTGGTGTGAGGTAGCATAATTCATGCCTAAGGTGTCTGAAAATTGTAAGGCATGCAAGTATTTCTTGGAATTTATATTCTCCCAAATTCTGCTTCTTTCCAAATAAATGAATTTTAAGGATATCTATTTGGTTTGGTATTTGTGCTTGCTTTCATCTTCTTATTCTACTTTTTCACTGGTATAAAGTATTTTTATTAGCTTGTGTAACACAGTTAAAAATGTAGTGATTAACAGAAAGTGCCCCACTGTTTTTATTTTTAGCACTGCTCCATAATGCTACCGTGTCACCTCCAGGAGTATGTGCTTTTGTGAGTTATGAACTGTTATGAACAGAGTAATTTCAGAGAAAATGTCAACGAGGCTACTGAAAAAAAAATAACAATGACTCTTATCAGTCTATTTTGTAGATTACAAGGCAAGGAAAATCCACCTTGAAATCTGACTCTTCATGGCAAGTTTGATTCCCCCCCCCCATCATGTTGCATAAGAAATTTTACAGTCAAATTTTCCTTCACTCTGTAGGTGAGTGAGGTTTTAGACACCCCCTTCCCTGCAAAGGAATTAAACTCATGTCCCCATCCACTTGTAACTGGCCTGCTTGGCTTTCCCCTGTGTGCGTGGGGACAGGCAGTGCTGGCATTTAATGAACTTTCAGTAAATAATTGGCTGATTTGGATCCATATTTTATGCAAGAATGAATTTGGCTAAAATAAAATCTGTAACTTCAGGTGTTGTGGTGGAATATTGTGTAGGTAGCAGTAGCACATCTACTTGTGGTAGATGTGGATGCTGTGATTAATGGCAGTGGCTCCAGCTGCCCGAGTATGGAAGATGAACCTTTGTTCTGCCTTTCCCCTCCCCCTTCCCATGCACCATTTGTCATGTAGCCTCTGTTGTCATTTAACCTGTGTCCTCTGACTCCAGAGTGGAGCTGTACCTGTAGTCCTCACAAATCTGAGCCAAATCCTCCTTCCCTGTCTGCCTGTTCTGTTCACTGGTCAGAGTGATCTTCAGCTCACGCTGGGAACAGATCTTCACCCTGGTCCTGAGTAGCAAATGCAAGTCTTGACCATGCCAGGATGGTTGCAGTAGCTGCTGGAAGTAGAGCAGTGGGTGAGGAGATGTACCTGCTACATCCACAGTTTAGCTACAGCAATGGTTGATTAGTATCTCATCTCAATCTCCTTTCTTCCAGTTTGAAGCCATTTCCCCTGTTCTATCACTCCCTGCCTTTATAAAAAGTCCCTCCCCAGCTTTCATGTAGAGCAGCAAGGTGGTCTGGCCCTCCTCATGACAGCGTTGTCCCTCAAGTTGATTGCAGAATGTAGAGATGGAGGAGGGAAAGGATCAGCTGTTCAAATGGCAACCCCTGTTTCTGAGCCAACGGTGAGGTCACTGGATGCCATCAGCGGGTGGTTATGCTGTCACCAAATGCATCTCTAGCCTCCATGCCAGATTTTTGACCTGAGCTCCTGTAACTCCATGGAAGAGACTTTTGAAACACATTTTTGGTTTTCAAGCTTTATGATTTGAGCACAGCTCTTGTGAAGGTTGTCACTTTGCCACTACATTTTCCAAGATCTCAGCATTCTTGTATGTCTGTGAGATCCCGAATGCTCCTTAGTACGAGTGCCAAGCCACCATGTGCGGCTGAGCCCTACAGATTGAATATTTGATACTTTGATTAAGAGGGATTTTTCTATCTAAAACTTTCTCCTGTAGTGTGAAAATGGAATTTATTTCTGTTGCAGTGTGATGCTGCCAGAAGTTTCTCAGGTTTACCTTTGTTTTGCGCTCTCAGTGGTTCAGGAAAGGCTTACTTAGAGCTCTGAAATGCTAGGTTTATTAGATTCCTAGGAGAGCTTTGAAGCTGTATAACCACTCTCATCCTCATCACACAAAATGTCAAATTTCAGTTAAAACAAATACAATTTTCTGCTTTTTATTCTTTGGTTTGCAGACAACAATAAGCAAAGCTCCACACACTTTGAACTGTAGGAACCATTCTGAGTTCTCTGCTGCCGGAATGGGCTTTATTTCACTAGTTTGCTTTAAGTTATAATATGGAGATTATTCTTTTTGTTTAACTTATTTCTTTTATTTAGCATTTTTTTTCAGGCAGCAGCATAAAATGGAAACTTAATATGGAGATTATTCTTTTTATGTTTAACTTGTTATTTCTTTTATTTAACTTTTTTTTTTTCAGGCAGCAGCATAAAATGGAAACTTTTGCAAAAAGATTCAGTGTTTCATGTTGGATTTTGAGCTTTCAAGGTTTATTACCATTCTGCTATGTGTTAAATCAATCTCTCATCAGGCTTGTGTAGAGGAGGTTTTGTCTACTGACAGTCAGTGTTCTCCTTTCTGAGAACAAAACAAAATATGAATTAGAAATTGGTGTAGCAAAATCCATTCAACTGCATTCAGTAGGTAGTCCTCTTCGGGGGCGAGGGGGGGGAATTTTTTAGGCTATGGTGGTTTAGGAAAGGATTTACCCATCTGTTTTGCCAGGACAGTGTGGTCTATCCTGGCTGGGCATTAGGAAAGAGAAGACAGGACTTCATGGTCAGACACTGGCCCAGGTTGCCCAGAGAAGCTGTGGCTGCTCCTCCCTGGAAGTGTTGAAGGCCAGGCTGGATGAGGCTTTGAGCAACGTGGTCTAGTGGAAGGTGTCCCTGCTGATGGCAGGGGGGTTGGAACTGGATGATCTTTAAGGTCCCTTCCAACCCAAACCAGTCTGTGATTGTATACAAACAAGTACCTTATGGTAACCACTTACTCTGAAGGGCATATGGTTACTGTCCACGTAGAAGAACGGTCACCACCTTTTTGTCTGTGATCTGCTTTTACTGAGGACAAAAGCTAATCTGAGTTATTTTGTATAGCTGCAAGCACACAGCTGTTTAACACCACACTGTGACTTGTGGTGCTGGAGACTTGGCTTTTGTTTTGTGTACCATCCCCTGGATTAGAACAGAAGAATTACTGTGTTTTCCATGTGCTTCTGTTTCTAGAGTCATCAGGAATATGAAGACAGGTTCATCACCTTGACTGGGCATGGGAGTGCTGGCTTCTGCCCCCAGCTCTATTGTAGGTTTTTGAAATGGTGGTGGTGTTGTTGAGGATGGGGTTTTTTGTTTGGTTGGGATTTTTTTGTTCTTATTTTGTTTTAGGTTTGTTGGTCATACATCCCCCCCCTATTCCCCCCGTCCTTGTGTGACCTTGGTCAAGCTGTTTCATTATAGCATCCCTTCCTGCTTTTCATCTCACACACATCTTCATTGTTTGAGAGAGAGATAGAGGCAAACAGTTCTGGAGCTTTTGGACATAATTGATAAAATTAGTCTTGACTTAATCTTGTCAGGGTTCTTTTGTCCCTGGTCACTTGACTGTCTGATCTCAACAATACTTGGCCATGTTTTTCAGGTCTGAGTGGTCTGTAAAAATTACAGCGATGCACAATCAGCCATCCCGATTTAGATTACTGCTGAGCTATTCTGAAGATTGCATACTTTGTCTTAAAGTCAAACATAGTTGTTTTTTCTTCCAAAAAAACCCCACCACAAACCAACCAACCAAACAAAAAAACCCCA
>NW_010292231.1:0-877 GCF_000700745.2 Antrostomus carolinensis
CCCTGAAACAGGGACATCTCGGTGTGTTCCCGGAGGCACCGAAATACGGATTTTAACGGTAAACTCCATCTGAAACTAGTGTGAGATTTTGGTAATGGGCTCAGCTTGGAATTAAAAAAAGCCCCTGCTACAGAGAAGTGTAACTTCATGTACATGTAAGAATATTCTTTCTTTCTTCTCTTGAACCCGATTTCTTGTCTCCAGTTCTTGCTTGTCTGCCAGTATAGCATTTTTCCAAGGAGATGACTGTCTTCACTTTAAAGTTTTGATGAATTGTGGGATTGCACAAAAAGTTTGAAATTAGTGCAAAGAAAATTCTATTTATCATAAATATGGTGGTGTTGATACTTAGGCAGAACTACAAGAAACATTTTTTAAAAGACATAAACGCCTACAGAGTTGTAAGCTTACTTTGTAAGGCTTCCAGTAACTATGTGATTAGAAGAAATGGTTAACATGATCTGTTGATACATCTTTTAAGGGAGAAGTAGATGATCCAACTTGGAGAAAGTAGTCTTCTTTCAACTGGACACTGTCTTCTGTATTCCTCTCTCCTGTTTATTTTTGGGCCAAATTTAATATGTCAATATAGCTGTCTTGCCATTGTCCTTAGTACAATTTTTTGAGTCAAAGGGCTGCTCTTGACCGTGAGATTTTTGTGACCGTGACATATTTTGTTTATGAATCCATTCATTAAGAACGTGGTAATCTTACACAGTACCATTAAATCAGAGAATCATAGAAATTTTGGTTGGAAGTGACCTCTGAGGTCATCTAGTCCAGTTCCTATTCCAACCAGGACTGTTACCAGCACTAGATTACATCTCAGCTATGATTTTTGTCTAGCTGAGTCTTTAAAATCACCAGAGATGGAGGG
>NW_010292231.1:910-21073 GCF_000700745.2 Antrostomus carolinensis
CACTGTTCTGGTGATCCCTCACATTTAGTCTATAAATTATACTTTGCAAACACAGTTCTATGGATTGCGTAGATCAGTCTTCACTGAATGACACACAGTTTTGGGCTGTAAGTTAAGTGAGCTATATAAGGGGTTTTTTTCTTATATCTTATCTAAACACACAGATCCATTTTGAATTCTCGTGGTTTGATGCCAGTTTTATATGATGTATGTAAGGTAAGAGACTTAGTAAAAAAATCCAAAACAGTGATACATACATCATTTCCCATGAAAATTATAATAAAATATGTATAAAATATAATAAAGAATGTTCACCCTTTCCTGGCATGCCATCCCTTAGCAATATGCTTTTGAGTATTATGGTCCACTTTTTGTCCAGATTACCCACCAAGTAGAGTTTGTGTTTAAGATTGATCCATCTGAGAAGGTACAAAGTTTCATCTTCTAGTACGAGATCATGCTGCAGACTGTCAGAACTCGGTCATAATTCCTGATGCATCCTATCACCAAGATTTTACACACACCTAATAGAATACTGAAGATAATTAGAGCCTATGAGGAGCATTGCTCATTTAACGCTTTGGAGACATTTAATAGAAAGATACAAAATATTTTGCTAAAAGTCAGCTGTGAAAATTCAGGAAACTGCTACATGCTGTTTCTGTCTTTCAGCTGAGAAACATTTCTGTCTTCTAGCAGCCCAGCAGCTAGGCTCTATTAGCTCACAGAGAAGATGGCTTTCTGGAAGGAAACTATAGCACAGCACCACCCAAACAGAAAAATGGAAAATGGTCTGCAAGCAAGAGCCAACATATATGCAACAGCTGCCATAGCTCCTTATGCAAAAGGTGTTTGTAACAGGGTATTTATTCAGCAGGATTTACCTTAAAAAATAGTGTATCCTAGAGTTTAGAAACTGGTAAACAAGCCCCTATATATCTCACTGGGTTATAGTGGTTGTGCTAGTTTAGGGGATGGTACAGGTTCAACTGGTAGCTACTAAATGCTTGTTGTTTTAGGTGCTGTGGTGCATTTAAAGAGATGACGTGGAAGAGGTTAGATGTTTTACCTTTTGTAAGCAAATACAGACTCATTGCAGAGGCTTTGTTAGAACTGCTAATCATTTAGGAAACACAGGGAGGTTACAGACCAGTGTTGTGGCTTGCTGGGTTGAATCAGTTGAATCACTGATGGTTGAATTGGAGGAGTAATTGTTGAAATCAACAGTCCTTGACTGTTTGAAAAAATGAGAGGAACTTTGCACTGTTAGTGTGGTTGAATTTGCAACAACTTAAGCATTTCTGTGAAGCAGAAAGGCCTCTGGGTAGTTCAGTACCAAATTTGACATCTAAGTTGGGGTTTTTTTATGTTGAGCTGATCACATAGCACTATTTTGTTCTCTCTGAAGTCACTGCAGAAGCTATGAATCAGCATTGCAGAGTGGTGGTTTTGATTACTGCATGATTCTCAAATGCCAGTGGGTGAATTTGTACTTAATATTGATAGAAGTGAAAAGAAAACATAGAACTGAATAAACTGACGTAATGAAAACAGGCCATTCTTCAAAAAACCCCACACATTCAGAAGAGTTAAATACTCAATTGAAAGGCTATGTTCCATTGGAAGCATAAAAACTCATCTCCTGTAGCTTCCTGAGTCAAAAGTGACATTCAATGAAGTTCTTAAATACAGAATTTGGAAGACTGAATAGTTGAGTTCTATGCTCTTGTGAGAGTGGTGTTTCCATTGCCATCATTTACTGTTAACTGAGTTGAATGGTGATTTCAAGTCTTCCTTTCTGCTATTTCATTAATTTTTTTCAACATGCTTGTGAAATTACATTTTACCTGAGAAAAATACATGCTGATTTTGTTTTTAAATGTCCCAGAGTGGAATTCTTGAGAAAGTTAGACTCCATGTCTCCATTTTTCATCCATTTACTAAACAGAACATAACTAAACAATGGGCTTTTTTGGCACATTGGGCAACCTTTACAATGAGACACTAAACGCAGAGAAAAATTACAGTATATACTGTGAAATTTTACTGAATATCAGAGGTTTTTTTGGCTCAATGGAAATATGGCTTGTTTTTGCTAAAGAACTAGAATCAAAATATTTAAAATGCAAAATAATACAAAGCCATCTATTTCTGAACCAACGTTGTTGATCCCAAATAGACTGAATTCAAAACAAGATGAAGAAAGCTGGCATATGGTCGATGAAAGGTTATCTTGATTTATGGAGCCTTTATTAATTTTCTCAACCACAAAGTCTCAAAAATTTGTTTCTTATTAGTTTTTCTCTGACTACTCAGAGAATTGAGAATTTGGGCTTGTGGACAGTTTGTTTGTGATGAAGCCCTAGAAGCATTACAGGGATTTAGCGAAGCTGGGTGAGAGAGGGGGAGTGAGAGCCAGTTGGGAGAAGTCTGCAGTAGCAGATTTTCCTTAGTGGAAAGTGAAGATGATTCAGCATAATAATTTCTTTTGCTTACTAGCAGTTGTAAGCTGCCTGTGCACTTCTCATTGTAGTTCACTCTTTCAGTGCTTGGAAGGAGAGACTTAGGACCTGGATTACACGGAGACATGCTGCTTTGATCAGCGCTCCACTAGTTTTGCAAACAGTTATTTTCTTTGTAAGTAGTTACTTAGAGCTGTTAACCACATTTTTGCTGAGAACACACTTTTGATTTGTTCCTTCCCTACTTAAGGGAAAACCTCTCTCCAATCCCTTATTTTGTCATTGTTACATCCAAGGGGCTATTTCAGATTGTGTGGCCACAATTGCCATGGCTTGAGGAGGTGACTCTCAGGATTCCTTTGGCATTAGACATCTTCAATTCCTCTGCAGCCAACGTAAACACCAGCTGACATAAACTGAAAATTGTCAGGCCTGACCATTCTCACATACATGCAGTTGTGTGGTCATATCTGATAGAGGCCAAATCTGTACTGCTGGGTGATATGGCAGGGTGTGAATGTGGTAGTAAGTAGTGTGTGTGAACTAGTGTCTGTGTCCCTGTCCAAAACAAAACAGAGAGATTACCCACATTAAAAAAAATAGGCACAATCCAAGGCTTACCAAGTTTTGTCTTTGGTATGTTTTTGTGGTGGAGAAAGGTGTGTGGTTACACATTTTTAAAAGGGGCTTCTGTCATGATAGAATGTGAGCCCTTCTGCAACAGCTGTCACATCTGGCCGAGCTGAACAGCCAATATATGTGACATTCTGAACACTCCATTCAGCAGCTGTGAATGTTTAATTGTGTAACAAACAAACATTAACAGGGATGTCTTCTTGAAACCGGTCCAGGACAATACCTGGGTGCTGAGGCCATGTTGTCAGCAGGGAATATTTACATAGTCATTTATCCTGTATTTCCCAACAGTATCCCTCTGTGTTTGATTAAATGAATATAGGGTTTCCCCACAGGCTTCTAAATCTGAATTTAGGCCAGGTTAGATGCTCAAACTGTGACACTTTCAAATATATTGCCAAGAAAAGGAATGAGAACTCAAATATCATAATAAGAAATGCACTAAAACACTTCACTGCAAGATTATAGAATAAAATAGTATTTTTCCCACATAGAGGAATGTGAAAGATCTAGTTTTGGGAAATGAAATGGCACAACCAGTCAACTGCAGTCTTCATCTTCCTTCTTGTTTCTGTGCTAGAAGTCCCCATAAAATCAGCTGTATCCTGATGAGCATGACAAAACTAGAACAGAAGTTGAAAAATCGGTATTTTCAAAAAGTAACTACCCAGAAGTCAAACCACTTTTTAACAGATTTTAGAAAATAACATCTGTGTTGAAACTTACACAGTAGCAGAATAGGCAGGTTGTGCCCCAAGAGCCGCGTCTCCTTTCCTGGCTGTACCTTAGTGTGGGATGCAGAAAACAAGTCATATTCTTATTTGTCTGGTGCTCTATGCTTAGTGTAGAATTGGGGCATCATCCTGCCTTTGCCTTTTTTTTTGTCCTTCTTTTGTGGGTTAGGCTGGCATGTGCTGTCCACACATGCTCTTAAATGCCAAGACTCCAGGTTCGGGGAGTCTGCTAAGTAGCACAGACTTTACATGGACCCAATGGGCTGGAACTGCACACCACAAAGGAAGAGCAAAAGTCAATCACTTCTTCTCCCCCAGACCTCACACATTATCACCTACCTTCAAGGCTCTGGGCTAGTTGACTCCTCAGAATTTGTTTTCTGTAACTGTCCTGTTATGTTTAAAACAGTGAAACACTGAAGGTTGAGAAATTATCCTGGTGCACTGTCAGTGGAAAGCTTCTCTCCTCACTTTCAAATTGGTTTCAACTGAAGTGGTAGAAAACTCTGTACAATTTGGGAGAGTGAAATAAACTGCAGGGCTATCGTTTGCCTTTAGAAAACAAAACAGACCCAGAAACTTCTGCATCTTATCGGTAAAGGTTAACATAGGTCAGGCTTTAGCTACTCAGTGTGACTTTTGCAGTAAAATGTAGGTGATTTAAGAATACATGTTTATTGGGTAAATTTTCAAAGGCACTCCTAGCAGTACCTAGGTACCTCAGTGTTGTTGTAGGTTGGCTGGTTAAGTCAGGAGAGGTAAATTCTATTACTCATTTATGCATTTAAAAATGTCCTCCATGGACTTTCACTAGAATTTAGATATTCATTGAAAGGATGTGATATTCTGAATAATTTTATTTGCAGTTATATTCCAAAATAGTAAATAATATAAAATCAAAGAATATAATAGAAAACCTACTCAACTCTGCCTTTAAGAATATGTATTACATTTTCTTTTACAGGGGACAGAATTGGGTTTTTTTTTTTAAATTCACATTGTTTCCTGGGAATTTCTGGCATAGCAAAAATGATCCATTTTTATGCTTCTTAAACAAAGCAGATAATAGAAGACCTTTTCTAGCTGCAGAATAAAGGTGCTAGCTTGACTTTTTGTGTCTACTGAGTTCAGAATGTCACCTTCTCAAAGGTATTTTTTCTGCTTACTAATATGGCAAAACACAACTTACATTTGTTGATAAATCCTGTAAAAAATAAAGGTTTTGCATTTGTAAGCAACAGTAATAGCCAAGGGTTTGGCTATTACTGTTGCTTAGCACAATGTTTAGATTATAATAATAATTCATACTATACTATAGTTTGACTTTTCAGGAACCTAGAAAAATATACAGAAAAGCTGTAATGCAAGACTTTTGTTACAAGTTGCAAGAGTAAGCTCTTAAGGGGTTTGGTGTTAGAATTCAGATCACTTGTAGGTCTGATACTGGTGGCATGTAAAGTCCATGTGTTTTGAGCATAAAAAGTGGAAGAGTACCTTGAAAAAACAAGTCCATCTGTCTCAAACTGGGCATCCAAAATTAATGAAACTTTTTTGATCCATGGTAGTCATGCCCATTTAGAATGTCAGTAGAGTAATTGGCCTCAACGAGCTTGTTGGAGAACTAATTTATGCTTGTGCAAGCAAATAGTATGGGAATCAATTCCACAGGAAGGCTTGTTAGAAAGGAATAATTCTGTCCTCAGAGCCGAGTTTGGAAACTATGCTGTAAATCAAGCCTGAGGTTTTATATTGATGAATGGGATAAAATAAAATACAAAATAATTAACTGAGTAGGTTCCAGCTGCCGTACTGAAAGAACCAGTAGCCTGGAGGGGAAGGGGCAGGTTCTCTATAGACTCAGGAGTGTGACTGGTAGGTTGTGTCATGCAGGCTCAGGGGGAGATGGGGAAAGGTGTCTTGGAGCAAACTTCACTGATGTTGCTTTAAGTGGTACCCGAGTCCTTCCATCTTTCCTGTTTTCACACCACAACAAAAAAACCTCTAATCAAATGCTTATGGCTCTTTATGAGACACTCATTTTATTCTTCACAGTCATTCTGGATAATGTCATGTTTTCTAAGTTTTCAGCTGACTGTAGTTTCTGTATGTAGGGCAACCCTTTAAAAAGCGTGGACCATAATCTATACCAATTTGTCTGAAGTGTTAATAATGTCTCTTCTGCTATGAGAGAAAATGAATAATCATCAGTTTAGAATGTAAATTTTGGGGGGAAACTATATTTGTATATGTAGATACATATGCATACAAATATGTATATGTATGTGCATATTATGTCTACATAACACAGTGGGGCCTGAACAATAAAAATGCAAACTAAAGAGGAGATAAGAAGGGAGAGATGTAGAAAACATGAGGTGTGGCATCTCAGTGAGTTATCGTGTGTAGCTGAAGCGAGTGAAAAGCTTTCCAGTTACTTGCCGTATTTCTCAACAAGGGCTGATTTGCAAGAGAACCTTGGTGCCAGACTCCTTTTAAACATCTTAGCGTAGGTTTGGATGTGCCTAGGACTTAAATTTTTTTAAATCTTGTTAATGCCTTTGGGATTTTTCGCATTGAATTGCTGGTTTTCCTATTCCTTTCTTATACACTTCTCTTCCCAGGAACTGTGGAAAAAGTCCAGGTGGCTGACAAGTGGGTTATAGATTTTACCACATAGACAAGTGTAGCTGTGTTCTATAGTGGTGTTAATCAGTCCCATGTGAATTGTCTCTCCTGCTTTGTTGAGCTGCTGTGACCTTGCTTGGTATTTCTCTTTCCCAGCCCTAAGCTAATTTATTATAAAGAATGCTTGTGTTACAGTTTATCTAAAGTTACTGATTCTTTCATGCTCAAAAATGTTGCAGACATACAGTGTTAGTTATCTTAATTGTCTTCTCACCATGAACACTGATGAAAAAATAGACTATTCACTAGAGTTTTAGATTGGAAGTCCGTACTTATTTTGGGTCATGTAGGACTTGGTTATAATTAATTGCAGTGGTCTGTGAAAAAACATGAAAATTGATTTTTCGCTGCCTGCTTAGACCCTGTCGGTTTACCTAGTGCTGAAAACTGAGTGTTCTATTCAATCAGTCTCGTAACAATTTTGAAAAAAATACAAATTACTTATAAATAAATGTCAGAAAGAGACTTTGGAAAGCCATTAGTGGTGAAAGGACAATAGATTAATTTTTTTTAATCCATACAGCTCTTAACATTAATGAGCGTTTATCCAGAAAGTGGCGTTAAGTAGGAACATTTATTGTTGTTTATGTTTCTAAGTCCTTATTTCATACTATTCCAAAGTTCTAAGCAGTATTTTTTAAGTTTTCTTAAAACTGATGTTGCATAGATGATTCTTCTTGGGTCTGGAGGTTAATATTCACAAAATTTGTAGGGCCAGGACCCTACACTTCCTGCTCCTTCAGTTCCTCACAGCGGAAGGACCTGCTTGGAGGTCAGGAGTTTAAACTGTGCGCATGCCAAATTTTTTAATTCGTCTGGGAAAGACTTGGTTAAAAGGAAATAGTGGCATGTTGTGAAACATGGTGTGAATGTTCTTGGCAGTATCTCTCAGGTACTTTTCCATTTTCCAGGAACTGGGAAGTACTTTAAACCTGTCAGGATGCTAGGTGTCATAAACGTATCACTCACTCTTATAAATGAAAAGCTTAAAAGAGTATTTTATAAATACCATTCCTTTTAGTCCACTTATGTAAAAGGAAGCAAAATAATACTAGCTTTATATTTTAATAATATTTTTAGTACCTGAAGTAGTAGCAAAGAACTTGTACATTTGTTAACTGTATCTTCTAGGATTATCTTGTTTTGAAAACCTATGTTAAACACTCTCATATCCAGCCTGTAAAACTGGGAAACAGCTCAGAACTCTGAAGTCTATAAATACACCTATTTACTTAACTCAGAATGTCATTTTCCTGGACAGATTCCCATTTTTATTTAATCTCGTAACTTAATATAATTTATGTTTTTCCCAGCTGGGTGTTTTAAAATATCTCTGAACCATCCACAACATGTACAAGTCTATTTTCTTTTTTTCCTTTTGGGAGGAGTGAGAAGAGTGGTTCGATATTTTTAATAATTTTTAGTAAAGCATCTTTTTGAAATATATGAAAAAAAGATGAAAAGCGTTTTGAAAATAGAGACCATCTGTGGAGTAAAATAATGAGCAGTGAGTTTGCCATTTTAATGTAAAAGAGATGCAAAGACGATGATTCTGATTTCACTGATACCATCTTCAGTTCTGACACATGTAATTCTGTTTAATAGTGTTACTCTGGAATGGAATTAAACTTGCTGCTATCAGTGAGATCAGAACCATGCTGGGTTTCTAAGTGCACTAGTGTTATTTTGTTATTAAGATTGTTTTGACTGGTCTCTTCAATTTAACGAGCTCTTTTTCCATCCTTGGTACACCAAGAATAGTTAAGCACAATGGTGGCAAAAGTCCCAACAGAAACAATATGTATCATGGAAGAAGTCCTAGAGGTGGTCTTGGAACTAGCTGCTGTTGTGGTGTGTTCAAGGTGACACACCCAGGGCATGCACCTCATACTGGAGTTTTGATAGGAACAAATCCAGTTGCGCTTTTGAGACACAAGATGATCTGTTACAGTGACACCAACAGCTTCTAAATAATAATGATGTTGTGTCACAGAGAAGCCTGTGCATCTTCAGGATACAAAGTAATTGTTCCATGTGGTCTTGTACCATCTTTTTCCCTGTTTGTATCTGTTACATTTTCTCAGTATTTACTTCATGCAAAGATCTGTAATGGGAAGGGTTCTTTTTCTGTAAGAATTTTTTTTTTTTTTAATTCCATCTTTATGACTGACTACAGAGACAGGATAGCAAGTGCTACTTCACAGGAATAAAAAAGTTCTGGCAGCGGCAACCTTCTTCTTGATTATGATTTATTCAAATTCCCTTTAAATACTACAATCTGACTGCAAAATTATATTAAAATCCACTTTGTGCAGAATGGGCTACAGAAGTAAGACCAACCTGAAGTGGCATCTTGTCCAACTGTGTTGTCTATAAAATCTCTAAGGATGGCAAAAGAAATCCTTGTTACCCCAAAATAGAGAAAATATTTCCTCTATGTGAAGTAAAAATCTGTGCGATCTGTGGTTTAAAAATCTGAAATGAAAGATCTGTTCTGATTTTAAGAATAGTTTTTACTGGAATGTTTGTCCACACTTAACATTTCATCTGTCTCTGTGAATTATTAACATTACCTCTGAACATTCATAGTGTGTTTTCAAATACTAAACTGGTTTCACAATGGGAAAGATTTTCAAAGGGCCCATTGTACATGTGTAGTATCACCTGTAACACTGTTCTGTGCTGCTAGACCAACAGCAGATTGGGGGGTGTTAGCAAGACTGATGGAGGAAAGGCTGCTTTAAGACTTGAACCTGCTTTGATCTACTCAATAGGAATTTTTCCATTGGTTTCAAGGTCAAACCTTTATGTGAAAAATGGCCTCTGTATAGCTGTGTTCTTTTCCATGGCACAATGCTTAAGGTTCTTTTTTTCCCCAAGTAAACTTCCTCACATTAACCTGGATAATATAAACATTCTGGAGGAAAACAAAGACATTTTATAAAAGTCTGGTCAGGAATCTTTGTTTCCCACAACTCGAATAGATCTGTGTAATCATTCAAAATTAGAGTAAATAAAAAGGGCTGCCAGACCATAGCAGTTAGGACAGGCATAACATAGGATGTAAGTTTTGAACCATGAAATATCACATCCCATGTGCTGACAACAGAAGTCAGTTTGGGCAAGAGCATTAAAATCCCAGATTTCTAAAAAGTTTTGAAGGTGAATTTACTGGAAAGCAAAGCACACCCTTGTTTTGTCTCTAGAAATGTAAATGAGACATTAATTGTAAATTCTGTTCTATTTGACTTAGAAGTTATTTTGAAAGAAAGGCCATTTAGAAGTTAAAAGTTGCTACTGTAGTGCTGCTCCTTCACTAAAGAATTAAATGGGGCTTGGGAATTTGCCAGAGTTTGTTGGTTTTGGCTCATTTCCAGTCAAGGCCTTAAGAAAGCCACCAACATGTTATTGTTGTTAATGCTTTTGTGATCAAACACTTCGGTCTGCAGAAAACATTAGAGCTATGCTAACTTACTCCCATAATTTTATCTGGTGAAAAACTGTGAACAAAGATTGCAGCAAAACATTTCAAGGAAAATGCCAATTTTTCATAAAGCTATGGATTGTGAAGTTTTCTATGAAATATGGTCAGCCAAATATAAACTCTTTGCATCTAAGGATGCCATTTGATATTGCAGTTCTAATCCCAGCTCATGATCCATCTGTCAGCCAGGAGAGGGAAGCTATTCAGATGAGAACAGTTGCAGCCTTCTGGTCTTATAAAGTTACGTAGTCAGGTTTGTAGCCATACCTCATTGTTCTACACAGGCAGGTTTGTTTTCATATGAGGTACTCAAAGATTATGGAATTAAAAACACTGGAGGAATTACTGTTGATGAACAACCAACCATGGCAGCTCTGCAAAGCTGAGAAAGCAGCCTCCCTTTTAGTATTAGTTTTCACAGCACTATATTTCTTCATATCACCTTGTTGTAGAACCAGTTCCTTAGTGTAAATGCAGGCAGGTTTCATAGATCAGTAGGGGTCAGGTAATTAGGTTAGAAAACTGCAGCCATGAGGAAACAATTTAGAGATTGCCCGTTCACCTGAATGAACATTTCAATGAGTTTGTCCTGTTTCCTAGACTGCTGGTGGTCACATCATGGTCAGCCTCTCTGGTGCTGATAGCTGTCATGCTGTGCTCTCTGAAACAAGTTTATTAGAGGACCTGCAGTTTTGTAGACTTGCTGAAGGACAAGTGCCTCTGTAAAAACAGGAGTGTTTTCACATTGCATTGGCCATTTTGGATAAGTTTACAGAAGCATTTCAACATCACATGTAGTTTTAAGGCTAATCAAATATTTCAGAGAAAAGGACTTCCAGAAGTTCTCACTGCTGTCAGATTAGTGAAGGAGGCAGAAAGGCTTCAGAACCTGCAGACCCAGATCATGGGAGGGCAGGGGAAAGGCTTCAGCTGACTTCCTTGAACCTCCTGTCTTGTCCTCAGCTGCTCTGTCTGGCTACATGTTGTTCTGTGTGCACAGCAACTTCTGTGACCAGGTGATAAAGCAGACAGGGAACTCCATCCAGCAGAAAAATAACTCAGAAAAACAAATATCTAACTGAATTATATTTCAGCTCAGCATCTAGCTAAATGGTTCAGATGTACCAGCAAAACAGGCCATAGAGGTACAGAGAAGGAATTATCCTGGAAAGGGGAAAAAAAAAGTTCAAGAATTTAATAATTTTCAAGCACAGTCTTTAAAAAGGTAGTTTATCTTTTGACACAGGTTTAGATCAGACATTGTTATGGGATTTGCCATATTTGTAGGACAAGCAACGAGATTTTTGCCCACGTAATCCCCTGCAGGAGTAAATACTTTGACAAATTTTCTAGATAAATGTCCCAAAATGAGATTGGCTTTTGCTGGATTCTATTTTTTAAAAAATAAAATTTTATCTGTCTTTTAAAAATAAAAATAATTAAAAGGCAGGACATTTTTTGTTGTTGTTTTGAAGTATTAACCTGCAGTGCAAACACTGGGTCCTTTTCCTCTACTGCTGGAATGTCCAGCAAGACTGCTACTGCTGAGGGAGTGTGAAGCCTTAGAGCAGTGAGTTCTACCCCAGAAAATTATGTCCAAGCAATGCAGACGTGATTGCTAATCGGACTATTTTTTGTTTAACTTTATCAATAAAGTTATTTTAATGGGAAATACAACATTAAGGCTATGGAGAAGATGGCTGCTGAGTGATCCAAAGCATCTAGAGAATACTGTAGAAAACCAAAATTGCTAAAATAATCTAAGTGGAAGAGGCATTGAAATAACCAGTGGTGATTTTAAAAAGTAGTGGTTCAGAGAAACTGCAGGTATTGAAGAAAAACTTTGAAAAAGTAAACAAAAGACAATTAAAGTAAGAAAAAAGGAAGCGTGGCTTGGCACAGAGAAGAAAACAGGAAAAGTTCCAGTCAATGTAATTGGAAAGAAATTTAAGAAATTTTGAGAGAGATACCAGCATCATCAAACGGGGTCAATTTTTAATACAGAAAATTCTCACACAAAAACTATGTCTACTGGATTGTGAGAGTATGCAGTATTTTTGAAGATGTTCATTGCTTTTCCAGCTGTGTGTGTTATCCTTTGTGGTTTGGCTGAGATCAGAGAGACTAAAAGAAAGCACTGTGTATCAGAGATGTGGGAAAGTTTGGTCACCCTTTGCAAACTTCCCTCCAAACTGTATCTGACTTCCAGTTCCATTTAACATGAAATGGAACATTAAGAATCAAAGAATCAAGATGGTTTTCTTTTCTTGTATTACTTTCAGTTCAGTTCTTAGGAAATGTAAATTCTACCTTCTTGTCCCTGACTGACCTAACATGCTTCAGGTCAACATTTCCCACTAATAACTCCAGCTCTCCTCCTCCTTAGGAAGAGCAGGACTACGTGGCATGGGAGCTGTTCGTGGGAATCAGTGACACTTGATATCCTGCAGCTGATCTGAAGTTTTCAGAGAATGGTGGGGAAGGGGACCAGAAGTTCTATTTTGGAGTATGGAAATAAGCGTGTTTTAGGGGACTGTGTGTACACATACCATTTCTACTTGCTTCTTTATAAGTATACTGTTTCTTCAAGTAATAAATAAATTATTGGAACTGATTATCTAAAAAAGATAATACTGGACTTTATCTTTTTGTATCTCTGTGAACACTCTTGTAGCCAGTTTTGCCCTGTTTGCTAGTGTCCATTCTTTCATTCCTTTTGGGAAATTCATAAAGAGTTTAAGAAAAAAAAACCCACAACAAACATAAATTTTATTAGTGTTTTTCATGCCATTGAATAGAAAATGATGTTCCTTTTATGTAGCATTATATAGGATGTCTACTCTCACCTCCCCTATAGTCTTGTCAGATTTGGGAAGATTGCTTTGTTTGTTTTTAGCTTATTATGCCCATTCATAGAGTGAGTACAAAAATGTATATGTCAAGTAGCAGTTACAAGACTTCCTTAATTAATAAAAAAAAATAGATATATTTTTGAAATAAAAAAACACTGCAGTATAATTTTTGGTCAGCAATAAGAATGTGATGAGCAATATTAAAAGAAGATGAAGAGAAAAAAGAAAATAATGGGTTCCAGACTTCCATTGATAAGTGAACAGATTATCAAAGACTGATGGTTACTAATTGGAGGGTTAAATGACAAGTGTTTTTATTTAGGTCAATAGAATACTATCCTATGAGATTGGAATCAGGCTGTATCAGCGGTACCATTTGCCATCTAGCAGTTTTAAGATGAAAAAGAGTACTTAATTCTCAGACCTCTCTCCCCTTTGAATAACACAGAAAATGTTTCTGTTTGTATGTCTGGATAATTCCACTACAGCTGTAAATGCTTGAATTGTTATGCAGGCATTATTCTTTTGTATTATTTCATTTTTAAGATAAACTAAGCCAGCTCTAGTAAATTGGAATCTAGTCTTTGAAGTCAAGGACTTCTGTTTTAATTGATGGTTGATTGTGTTATAATGATGGAGACAAAGATTTTGATGTGAAAGAGAATGTAGGATTTTACATAGAAGATTTAGAATTTATTTTTTATAGATTTATAATATAGATTGATAATTAGAAATTTAGAGCAGGTAGAAATATTGGCTCTTAAACTGTATGTTTCAGCCTTACCTCAAGAAGCATTTCTGTCCTCCTCTGGAAAAAGCCCTTCATTACCATGGTAATACTAAATAATTTTTTTACTCATGGTTCTTGTTCATTTGTGCATTAGAAAACTAATTATTCCAGTCCTGAGTTAATGAATGTCTTGATTTGCATGACATATGCTTAGTTGTTTTTTTTATAAAAACCTACCTCATTGTCTGCCTTTTTGATATTTTTTCAAATTCTAAGACTTTTTGTAAAGAACAACTCCCTGTACTTTTTTTTTCGGTGTGACATAAGAAGGTGTGATTCAGTCATTCTGTTCCAGGCTTTCCTACCTCTTTGCCTTTCTTTTGTCTTTCTGAGGTGTTTTGCAGCATGCAGCTGCATTTAGATGAAAGGGTATCTTTTATTTTTAATGAGGTAGCTGTGACCCTCCACCTGCAAAGATACCATTGTTGCCATGACCATATTAGTTTTGCTGAGCCAAAATACATTCTGAGCACATAAATTAGAGCATGAGTACCTACAAATGTCTCCTCTTTTGTCACTATTTCTGCAAAGCACATTGTCTCTATAGAGAGCCACTGTAGGCGAGACCACAGGAGGTGAATAGCTGTTATGAAAAATATACTGAGAAAGGAGGCTGTGCTGCTTTGCCAGTTGAGGACTTGAACAAACAGAGCATGGCTTCATCAGAGGCCACAGCATGCCCCCCTGCACGTCCACCTTTCTCTGCTGAAGGAGAAAGTGCCAGGAGTTGAGGAGCAAACACAGAATATGACTTGCACTTGCAGTGGGGCAGAGTCAGGGCCATGTCCCTTGGCATGCTCTGTGGGTGCAGGACTGGCCACATGGGCAGCTGGCCCTGCAGGATCCTGGGCTCTGCCTGCCCATGAAGATGCTCCTTTTTTTCCTCCCGAGAGCTGGGACTTGGCCACTACTGCAGCATCAGTGGCCTGGCTCCTGTGTGAAGCACAATGTGGGGAAAACAAGGAGGAAGACACTTGTGGGCCCTCCCTAGTAACTCACTTGTGTCAAATGCAAGGCTTGGAAGGCACAACAATTAATTGCCTAGGGATATCAGCTTGTTTTCCTCATGGAAAAAAAAAAATAGCCTACAGAGTTGTGCTGCCTTTTGGACAAACTACTCACTCTCTTCAAGCTGAAGAGAATAATAAATGATCCTGAAAAACAAAGGAGTTATTTTGTTCTGGTTTTTGTACTTAGCAGCAGTAGTAAGTGTGCACATGACATAGGCATGAGTCTTGTCTGAAACCCGTGGTTGAGTATGGTTTCTTTTAGTGAATGAGTGTCTGTTTTTATTGTGCTTTAGCTAAAAGTTGACACTTAGGAAGAACTGATGTGCAGTGTGAGAACAAGGCCTCACAAAATCCTCTCATCCTTCCTCCCCCCTCCTATTTACTAGGCATGTGCAGAATTCTGAAAAAGCCCCGTATTTAATTAGGTACCTACATCTGGATTTTAGATTCCTCTTTGAAGATACGTGCAAATGGTTGTCAAAAACATCCCATGCCTTTTGTAAATAAAATGTAAACAAAATTGGAAGGAATTAAAACACTTGCTTAGAAAGTGTTTGAAGAACCCATCTTGGGCTGGATTATTGGATATTCCCCTATTTTAAAATGCAAATTCTGTCTTTCTTAGTTCAGCAACTTCTTTGTGAGGCTCTGTACTGAAAAATCATGTTTATTTTCTCACAGCTAATTGTTATTTTCAGAACACACATGTATTTGTATTGTATGTATATATTTAATATTTGCATTGTACATTAATGACTGAGATATGGAACATATTCATTTATAATTTTCCATCTTTAGTAAGTTCTTAAAGGTAGAACCTACAAACTTGTTTTATTTAAAAGACTAATACTAACCAATATATAACTGATTTATTGATACGGTGCTTCTTCCTCAATTAAAAAGATTTTTTTTCTATATTCTTTTTAGGAAAGAGGCACAGCTAGATGAAGAAGGACAGTTTCTTGTCAGAATAATTTACGATGATTCCAAAACCTATGATCTGGTCGCAGCTGCGAGCAAGGTCCTTAGTAAGTAGTATAGATATCTTCTTTGCTTATTCTTCATATAAAAGATAAACCTCTCCACAAAAATCTGTGTAGCAGAGAGAAACAGGATTTAGCATAGAAGAAGTGAAAACAGGGTGCTGGTCAAAGAGAGCATTTTTTAAAAATCTTAGAAGAAAGGATATTTTTTAATTTTTTTTCTAAGATACTGTTATTCCTTTTATTCCTTGAAGTTATTTTTTTTTTACTTCCAAAGTATTCCAGGTCATAGGGACACCTTAAACTGCAGTAATGTACCTCATCCACAGAGCATGGTCAGTGTTACAACCAGTCAGGATAACAATATACTGCTATAACTACCTTGCCAATACACCCAGGTTTCACCCACTGCTGCAAGAGCAGTCCATGAATGAATCCTTGATCTCTCTGCTGAACAAGCTTGACGAGTTACAGAGATGTCTGTGGCGTGGGCATATCTCATTTCATATCTGCCATTGATTTGAGTCCCATTCATTTACAATCATTGCAGTCTCATCTGGAATTTAAATGGTAGAATTATGCCCATCAGCGTTATTTTATCTGCAGACCCAAGTGCGGTATGAATTTGTTCTGAATTAGTAATTAGCCAAGAACCCATAAGACTATAATGATTGTAGTAGTTACGTTGAATTGGAGCAGCTGATGCAGTTTCATGCTGTTGTAAACCAGAAGTAACTCCCCTGAGGCAAGCATTACTAACAACTGAGTTCCTTTATTTTCAAGTAGCGATGTCTTATCTGTATCAAAATCTAAAATGCTGATCGGATGTGAAATGCACAATATGGCAAAGTCATAATGGTAATTGGTAAATCCTAATGAAATTCCCATATTGAATACTTATTATTTGCCATGTGGACCCTGAATCTTGTTTTTCTCATGTTTTTGACCTGCTGTTTAGGTACTGTCTTTCTTATTCATGAATGCGAGACTAAAGTCATAAGCAAAGTACATGAAATGCCGTGTTTGAACTGAATCGTATTTTCCTGTTTTAACTAGATCTAAATGCTGGGGAAATTCTTCAAATGTTTGGGAAGATGTTTTTTGTGTTTTGTCAAGAATCTGGTTATGATACAATTCTACGTGTCTTGGGCTCAAATGTCAGAGAGTTTTTGCAGGTAAGAATTTTGTGCCGAGTTATTTCAGATATCAGATGGAAGTACGGTCTAGTCAACAGATTAGGTTGAGATTTGGAGATACAGGTTATACTGTATAATCTTCCAGTTATTTGTGGAGAGGTGTCTGAAAATTTTCTTCCTTGGTATTTGGATTCTGTAGAGCTTTCCACTGCTCAGCAGTTTGGTATTGTTATTCCCTCTCAGTTACTGTATTATTCAATTACCTGATGGAATAATATTTTTTCCATAGCATCTTTGACTGTTCAATTTCATAAAAAAGGAGTGAGAAGGCAGGTAAGATGGGGTTGCAGAGACATTCATAAATCTGAAATTTCATTTGAAATTCCAAAGAAAAGTTTTGAACAGAAATTCTCATATGTAACAAAAGTGTGGAGTACAAGAGACATGAAAAAACTCACCAATTCAAATTGTCTGTGTATGTTAAGTAAAAAGACTTACCTTGTTTATATTAAGAGAAAATATGATCTTCAGATTTGTAGGATATTTCTACTCCTAAATTCTCTTTGACTAATTATATATACCTTATGTACAGAGCTCATACCACCTTGTCTCTAAGACATTATGCTTCATCCATGAGGGTGGGACAGAAGAGCAGTGTTTAAGTCAATTTTTGTGCTTTTTTAACTTCAGAACTATGTGGAACTGCACTGTAAAACAAAACGAAATTAAAATTATTTTTGAGTAGCATGGAAGAAATGTAGGGACTTCTCTAAACTGATTTCCAAGTGTAGAAAAAATGGGCTTCCCTTTTTTGTTACCTGAAAATTGTTCACTTCTAAAGTAACACTTTGGATTTAAGATTTGTGATACATATCACTCCTGGAGAGAACTGTATGCTGTAATGAGTTTAAAAACACTGAACTAATTAAGATTTCATATGAGATTGCCCAAAAGCTGAGTGTCAAGTCTCTGTTGATTTTCACTGGAAATTTATCAGCTTCTTGTCATCTGTTCCCTTAAAATCTTTCCAGGAATAAGTGAAATGTGCAGAGTGCATATTTTGCTGGATTACTAGAATATCTACTTCTGTGTCTCACTATCTGCCCCAAAACCTGAATTGTTCCAAAACATCCTAGATGTAGTCAACCAGATTTCTTGTAGAAATTCTATGGATTGTAATTGCTGGGCAGACAGGGTATGTGTATGCTCCAACATGTGCATACCATGTGTGATCTCTGTATAATTGTCTGTCTGTGGGATGTGGCATCCTTTATATTTCATAGCTTCATTCACAGGCTGCCCTGGAAGCAAGCCTTCGGATAACTGTAATCTTTAAAGATGACTCACGTACTGAAGTTGCAGTTAGGGATGAACAAGAATAGGGGAGGAGGAAAAAATGGTGTAGCTGGCCTGTTGCTCCATCACTTTGGGTACACATGGTGGGCTGGTCCTTCCTTGTTCCTTTCCCTCATCCCCTTTTCCATGTAGTATTCTTCTCTTTCCATTCTTTACCATGTGTGATGATGAAGGGACTGGACACATTTGTAGAGCACAACAAACTTCTAAAAAAGCATGAACAGCTTACATTTATATTCTTCTGATGTCAGTATTTTGAACTGCTTTGTTTGAATTTCAGTGTTAACAGATGACATTGGCTATTATTTACTTCTGGAAATTTTAACAGGGCTAATGTATTAGTAGCTGTGCCAGAAGTGTACTTTAGCTTTTTATTATGATGGAAAATCAACATTATCCATGATTTATTATTTTTGCATCTTCCAGCAGTCAGATTAGGTCAGGAAACTAATTTGTATTACAAAAAAGGTGCAGGTTGTTTTTAATGTGCTGAACTTTGGTCAAATTCTTAAAATATATACTAGCGTTCCAAAAGGTGCTTCTTGAAATCTGTACTGAGTCCAGGATGTAGGAAATAATTGAGGGCTGCAGCTTTTTAAAGCATGTGAAAATAAATCTCATTTATGTTCTGTTTCCCTTGATATCTCAGAGAAAATTTAGTTTATTCATAGGTGAAACACAGGTAGTTCAAGCTTCATGAAAGAGGAAAAAGTGCAAGTGCATCTAATATTTATGCTTTCTATGGAAAACACAGGCCTGGAAAAATTGCAAATCATATTGAAAGACACTGTGCCAAGGAGAGCACTGTGAAAAGAGTTACCTCCTAAGAAACCCAAAGTGTGCTTTTATGTTATGTTCAGTAGCTTTCTACTGAATTAAAATCAAGCACTGGAGTAGTGGTTAGTTCTCTCATTTAGGGAATCATTTACATGGCTATTTAGTTGTTCATCATTGCAGTGCAATAAATTTCAGGGGACTAATTCCTCTTTTAGAAAAATTTCCAGATGGAAACCACATGGAGCTGAACAGCATATCTTTTTCCTTTCAGGTACTAATCACAACTCTTCTGCTTTTAGACAGGCCAGGATCTGCCTGATTTAGTATCACTACTTGTTCTTGGTTAGAGATCCCTTCGTGTTTCACTGTGGAGCCAGTCACTGCTGTCCAAAGCTCTAGAATTAGTGTCTCTGGTCTCAGCACAAGCTCTGGCATACATCTGAGCAGTCTAGGAGCCAACAACTCAGAGATAGACCTCAACCTTTTATTATCTGTACCTGACTGCACCTCTGGCCCACAGCAGGTGAACAAACTGGGAAAAAATACACATTTGTTCTTCTGTAAACTGCCATGTCAATTTAGAATGTATCAAACACAACAAAAAATAGGTTTGGGACTGATAATGACAATAGCTAAGTGACAGGATCTGGGAGCGATTTCAGCTCCTTGGTCTGGAAGCGCGTCTCTGCTACTTCTTGACTGTGTATTGTGGCAAGGTTCTGAATGCAGTAAGTTCTTTGTTCACCCCATAATTAGTATGCATAGGAAGAAGAGACATATTGGGGACTGGAAAGCAGCTGCAATACATCCTGGGAAAGTCCCCCACTCTGGATGGTTAGAGAGTGAAGACTGAAGGGCATATTGCATGGGCTCGCCTGTGACACTTCTTGGACAAAGTCAGTAATGGGATAGTAGGGTGGCAAAGCGTTCTTGTAGAACGGGGCTGCTGCCATTTGTTAGCAACACTTGTGCTGGACTTAAATGTTAATAATTAGACAGCCATCTTCTAAAAATTCTGTCCGTGACATTGGCCATTTCCCAAAACAGATTCCTTTTGAAATTCTTCAGGTGTTGATGACTGTGTAACTGGAAGATTATTGTCTTTTCCCATGTGTCTCCTTAAGAGTTTTTTTTCCGAAAGGTCAATATATCCCAGCTGTTTCTGAGGCATGTGTACTGAAAGAGCAGTTCTGCACCCGATTAAGGCAGTTGTGGGACACTCCCTTGAAGCCAGTCAGCTCTCTTGCTCTTTTCTCAA